>NC_091284.1:389890324-390193354 GCF_032444005.1 Ranitomeya imitator | reverse complement strand
GGACCACAATTGGAGAGAGAGAGAGAGATGGCACACCCAGGAGTCAAGACTGGCACACAAGCAGAAAGGGCAATATTAATCTCCCACTGATTTGATTTTTTTTTTTTTTCAGGGAGACTTTAGAAACAAAAGAATTAAAAAAAATGATTTTTTCAGGAAGAATTTAGAAACCAAATAAAATAAAATGATTTTTTCAGGGAGAATTTAGAAAACAAAAAATAGGCTTTCTATGGCCCACTGAGTGAGAGATGGCACAGACAGGGATGGCACTCTAGCAGAAATGCCAATCTTAATCTCCCACAAAAAAAAAAAAAAAAAAAGGAACTGTCCTTCAATTACTATCTCCCTGCAGTAATCTCAGCCAGGTATGGCAGGCAGCAATAAGGAGTGGACTGATGCACAAATTAAATAAAAAGTGTGGACAAACAAACAAGATAGCTGTGCAGAAAGGACAGCACAGGGGTCGGATCGGGTTTCATGAAACCCGACTTTGCCAAAAGTCGGCGACTTTTGAAAATGAATGACCCGTTTCGCTCAACCCTACTTGAGACCGCCATAATTTTACAGGCAATCATCTTCGATATCTCATACTTAAATTCGACTTGCAACTATGTAGCATATGGTTAGTTCTGCACATTCTTGTCATGTCACTCACTGCATTGTTACTGTTTTGCTCTAAAAGATCTAAATTTTGTTTATTATTTTGTTAGTGTTTTGTAAATCCACCTTTGGCTTTTAACACTGCTTGAATCCTTCTGGGCATGCTGTCAATCAGATTAAAAAATGTGTCTACCGAAATTTGATCTCTGATCTCTTATACACATTTCCAAAGTTGGTGAATACTGGTTGACTCACTTGGGTATGTATACAGTTTTTTCTTCAATTCTGCCCACAAGTGTTTGATTGGGTTGAGGTCTGGGGACTGTGGAGGCCACTCCATCACCTCTGCTTCATTGTCATTGAATCATTTCTTCGCCTGTCTCAATGTATGCTTCGTGTTGTTGTTATGTTGGAACACTATGTCGTTCTTTTCATATCCATAGTACTTGAGTGTATGAAGTAACTCATCTTGTAGGATACTCACTTATAGCTCAGCATTGAGACCACCATTGATCCTGGTCAAGTATTCATTGCCTCTGGCTGTAAATCAACCCCACATCATCATGCTTCCTCCACCGAACTTGACATTTCTTTCAATTTCTCAATCCGTTAGCCCCTTTTCCCCTTGTTTATTTCAGACCCACTTGTACCTATCAAAGTCTATTGACTTTGGTGTGATTGCTCCAAATCATCTGGTTCAAATCTTTAAGGGTATGTCTCCATGTTCAGGACGCAGCACATGTCCACTCTGTCCAAAGCACTGCCAGCTTTTGTACGTGCGGTAATTCTGTCTGTGTTCATTGAACCATGCAGATCACTGCAAGATAAATAGACATGCTGTCATCTAGAAAGATGCGCCGCATGTGCGTATACGCAGGGAAGCCAGAGGCGTCCCTGCACGCATTATGGAGATGGGATTTCATAAAATCCCATCTACTATGCTGTAACATCTGCCGCTGTGGATTGGACACTGTGGCTGTACGCAGCATCCAATCCGCAGCGTTTACTGACCGTGGAAACATACCCTAAATGTCCACTTTTTGTACTTGCTTGCAAACGGGAGCCGACGCTTCTTATGACAATGTTGAAGCTGAGTCTTCTTCACCTTTTTTCGGGCCGCCATTCCAGACTTGTTTAATTTGCATTGCAGGGTGCTTGCATCGACGTCTGTGATCTCACTATTAAGAAGCCACCTCCACTGCCGTGTTTTTCGTGCCAAAACTGATAGACCTTGGGATGAGCCAACATTTTGACTTCGATATTTTGCCTGAATGGCTTCTGAATGGATGGACGGACTTTGTTTCACATTCTTTCCAACTGTCATGGCACTCACATGATGCAGTTTGGCAATTTTCTTGGCGAAAAGACTGCTGTCGATGAGCTGGATGATGTTGTTTCTCTTTTCTTGGGAAATTGTCTTAATGGTTACGCCTCGATACAAACCAATGACCTTTCACTTGGGAATCAACCTAATAATACGATGAGCTATTAAGGAATGTGGGAACAGGTTGTATTTTGTAGTATTCAGGAAGAAAAATATTTTTCCACCACCAGGAGCAAAACAATAACAATGCTGTGACATGACAAGAATCTGCATAGCTAATCATATGCTAAATAGTTGCAAGTCAAATTTATGTATAGGACAGCCAAGATAATTGTCTAAAAAATATTGGTAAACTCACGATCAAAGCAGTAGGGGATGGTGAGAGAGTAAGGTCTATCTGTGGACCCTAGGCACCCCAGTCTGACACTGGTAGATTGTCTTTACAATATAAATTCTATAAATCCAGTGACTCACCCGTCTCCAATTAAAGTAATTCATTTTCTTTTTTTCTTTATTCAGGGCAGACTTCTATAACTTTCCAGCCATGACTTGTCTCCATAGAATATAACATACAGATCTATGGCAGTCCATTTTTACAACAACTTCTCCACTTTTTCATCCACTTGTACACAAACTCCATAGCGCCACCCAAGTGGCTTACTAATGCTATTCCCAAGCATAAAATACATTGTACTAGAAATGTCTAAGGCTCGGCTCACATTTATCCTTGCGCTCTTTGCTGAGTGTTTAAACCTGGGTCTCCATATAAATCTCTGAAATACGTGATTCTGACAGAACCGCCAATATAATATTTCCAATAGTGATGCAGATGGAAACACTGTGGATACCGGCTGATATATGATCCGGCGGTGTTTGTCTTATTAAGAGTTCAAAAAGGCACGGTCGGATACAGTTTTGTGCATCTATGAAAAGGACATCGCAGAACAGATGCCAGATGGAGTCCAGAGTAACTCTGCTGCCTCATTATAGTGAATGGATCATTCTGGGTTTCATTTGAATCACGTCATTCAAAGAGTTAGATGGAAACCTCGACGTAAGTGCTTAACGTAGAACAGAGGATAAATGTGAACCATAATGTTATGTAAAATGTTCCCAATAAAAGCTTCAACTCAATATACACAATAAAACAAGTCTTCATACAGTTCCGTCATCTCTCAATGGTCATATAAGGGGCTTCCACGTTACTGGTAGCACAAAGGCTCTAGGAAAGCAAAATGGCTCTATACTCCTTAAAAGAAATCTAGTGAATTCTGCACTCCCAAATCCTAATGCTGCCCTCCCTTCTGAGTCACACAGTGTGCCTAAATCGCAGTTAGTATCCACATGTTTGGCATTTCTGTATCGACGAGAGCCTGCTTAATTTATGGGGTCCATGTCTCCAGAACCACAAGCTGAGCACAATGTATGGTCACTACACCATGCTGGGCACTACAACTTATATACACTACACTGGCAGATTTGCCAATTTTCACTCAGCAACATCCATTGCTGCTTGTTTCTGGAAAACACCCATGGAGTCAAAATTGCCATTACCTCTGTAGATAAATTTCCAAAGGCGTGTAATTTCCAAAATGGGGTTACTTGAGGGGATTCTGCTCTTCTGCCAGTAGGGGCTGTGTATATAGAGTCCGCAAACTATTCTATGAAAATTTGTTCTCGAAGAATCAATTAGCTCTCCTTCCCTCCCAAGTCTTGCCACATCCAGGAGAAATTGCGTGACAAATTTTGGTACCATTTTTACCCATTTCCCTCTGTGAAAATGTCAAGTCTGGGGCTGAAACATATTTTTATAGCAAAAATTGAATTATTGGTAAATTGGTATAAAATTGTGTGACACACTTGTGGTGTCAATATGATCACTGCACCCCTAGATGAATTCAATGAGAAGTGTAGTTTGAAAAATGGGGTCACTTATGGGGGTTCCGCTGTTCTGGAACCTCTAGGGTTCTGCCAATATGACATGGCACCCGCAAACCATAACAGCAAAATCTGCATTATAATATGGCGCTCCTTTACTTCTGAGCTTTCCACTGTGCCTGAGAAGTATTTCCCGATATGTAGGTTATTGACACGATCAGGAGAAATTGCTCAACAAACTGACAGGTCTGTTTTTTCCTATTAGCCCAGGTCTGGAGACTGGCTAGGCCACTTCAGGATCTTGAAATGCTTCTTACAGAGCCACTCCTTAGTTTTCCTGGCTATGTGTTTCAGGTCATTGTCATGCTTCAAGACCCAGCCATGACCCATCTTCCATGCTCTCACTTAGGGAAAGAGGTTGTTTGCCAAAATCTCACGATACATGTCCCCATTCATCCTCCCGTCAAAACGGCACAGTCGTCCTGCACTCTTTGCAGAAAAGCACCCCCAAGGTAGGATGTTTCCCCTTCCATACTTCATGGTTGGGATGGTATTCTTGTTTGGATTTTGTAGATACAGGATTTTGTCACTTTTCAGGTAATTGACCAGGTCTTCTCGTGTAGTTCTAGACTGACCTTTCTTAGAATCATCCTTACACCACGAGGCAAGATCTTGCATGGAGCCCCAGACTGAGGAAGATCTTGTGTTTCTTCAATTGTCTAATAATTGCACCAACAGTTGTTACCTTCTCACCAATCTGCTTGCATATTGTCCTGTAACACATCTTAGCCTTGTGCAGGTCTACAATTTTGTCTCCGGTGTCTTTAGACAGCTTTTTGGTCTTTACCATGGTGGAGAGGTTGGTGTTGTGAATTCTGCTTTTGGGCTCCCTCCGGTGGTTTTAGGTGGTAATGCAGTTGTCCCTGGGCTGCAGTCCTGGACAGGTGTATCTGCTGATTGCAATTCTGACTAGGGTATTTAGGTTTGCAGGACTCATTAGTCCTTTCCAGTTGTCAATGTTTCTTGGGAAGTGTTGGACCTCTGTCTGGCTTATCCTGCTTAGCTGCCAATTCAGCAAAGATAAGTGTCTGTTTATTTTTCTATGGCACACAAGCTGTGTGCTTGTTTTTTGATTGTATTCCTGCTCTGAGTGTTGGAGTCTCTGGAGTTGCAGATATACGTTCCACATCTTTAGTTAGATGGAGGATTTTTTTGTAAGGATTTTAATACTGACCACACAGTACTCTGTCCTATCCTTTCCTATTTTAGCTAGAGTGGCCTCTTGTGCTAAATCCTGTTTTCTGCCTGTGTGTGTCTTTCCTCTCCTACTCACAGCCAATATTTGTGAGGGGCTGCCTATCCTTTGGGGTTCTGCTCTGAGGCAAGGTAGAATTCCTATTTCCATCTTTAGGGGTATTTAGTCCTCCGGCTGTGACGAGGTGTCTAGGGTTTGTTAGGTACACCCCACGGATACTTCTAGTTGCGGTGCTAAGATCAGGATTTGCGGTCAGTATAGTTACCACCTACTCCAGTGAAAGTTTTCATGCTGCTCCAAGGTCACTGGATCATAACAGGTTGGAGTGAGATTAATTGAGTGTGTGGAAAGGTGTCTTGTATACAGGCAAACAAGTCCAAACTGGTGAAATTAATGCAGGTAAATGAGTGCAGAGTAGGAGGGTTTCTTACAGAAAAACTAATAGTCTGTGAGAACCAGAATTCTTGTTGATTGGTAGGGGATTTTCTGTTTTTTATTTACAGATTCTGTCTCTCACAATTGAAGTGTACCTACCATAAAAATTACAGACCTCTCCATTCTTTGTACATGGGAAAGCGTGCATAATCGGCAATGTATCAAATGCTTATTTTCCCTACTGTATATTAGGTATATATATATATATATATATATATATATATATTTATATCTTGGTTGCCATTAAAGGAGGGGTCCCAAACATATTTCTAGCACAGGGGCCACAAGCTGTCAGTGTCTGCCCTAGTGAAGGAGGGTATTGGTTATGTTGTGCTCGCATTTTCTGTCTTCATTAGGGTTGAGCGACCTTGACTTTTTAGAGTCGAGCCGTGTTTCGCGAAACCCGACTATATTAGAAGTCGAGTCGAGTGGAATCGGCCGATTATCGCGAAAAGTCGGGTATCGACCGAAACACGAAACTCAATGCAAGTCAATGGGGGAGCATAGTCGGCAGTGAGTGGAGGCCAGGAAAACACCTACACTGCCCATTTTAATGGCAAAAACATCCATTCTTGTTACAGAAGCTTGTCAATCGTAATTTACCTTATAATAATTGGAAGGCATTTGAAATTGGGGGTCATTTGGCTAAAGTTGTGGGGGGTAGGGCTGGTTCACGTAATTAGTGGGCCCAGGAAATCTGGAACACGTCACGGCAGTGGAGCAGGGAGAGGTAAGTATTTAAACTTTGCAAGTGCTGTGATCCTGAGCAAGCAGGGGGGGCCCACTCGTTGGCATTGGCACTGGCACAGGGCCCCTCAAAGTACAGCGGTGTGTTTGCACGGCGGGGGCGCCTCCCACCGGCAGCAACACTTTTGCGTACTATGAGAGGCCCTGTGCCAGTGATGTCGCCAACTAGTATTCCCCCCCCCACCTGATGAAGGAACCTGCACTTTCATCTGCACCTTCCTCTTTGTCCCCGTGTAAGGTGGTATGGTATGCGGGAAGAGGAACCTGACTTTCAGCAGGGTCACAATCTTGCTGTGTAGCGTGCACGGGGAATGTTGCGTTATGGGTCAATGTACCAGCAGACTCATCTATCACTGGCTGGGCAATGGGCAGGATGAGGAGGAAACACAGATATAGGCCCAAAGAATAAAGTTGGCTAAATGCAGTTCAAAATTGGTAACACAGGACTAACCAGGGGGCATTGCAGTGGAGGACAACTGGAATGAGAGGCTGACACAGAGAGTAGGCCCAAATCAGTAAGTAGTCGAAATGCAGTTCAAAATTGGCAACCGTAGTAAACAGGCGGCACAGCTTTGTTCAGTGGAGGAGAACAGCAAGGAGTGGCAGACACCGATAGTAGGCCCCAACCCAACTAGTAGGCCAAATGCAGTCTAACATTAACAACTACTTAACGAGAGCCTGAAAATGGAATTTCAGGACAGGAAACCAGGAGAACAGCAAGGAGCGGCAGACACTGTTAGTAGGCCCCAAACCAACTAGTAGGCCAAATGCAGTTGTTCCATTTAACCACTATTTAGCAAGAGCCTGAAGATAGAAGCTCAGGAAAGGCAACCTGGAGAACACCTTGGAGTGGAAGACACCGTCTCTACACCCCATACCCAATTTGTAGGCCTAATGCAGTGTAGTTTCCAACAACTACTAAACGAGAGTCGGAAGACCGAAGCAATGGCGAGGAAACCTGGGGAACACCTTGGAGTGGAACACACCGTCTCTACACCCCATACCCAATTTGTAGGCCTAATGCAGTGTAGTTTCCAACAACTACTAAACGAGAGTCGGAAGACCGAAGCAATGGCGAGGAAACCTGGGGAACAACTTGGAGTGGAACACACCGTCTCTACACCCCATACCCAATTTGTAGGCCTTATGCAGTGTAGTTTCCAACAACTACTAAACGAGAGCATTAAGATTGAAGCAATGGAGAGGAAACCTGGGGAACACCTTGGAGTGGAACACACCGTCTCTACACCCCATACCCAATTTGTAGGCCTAATGCAGTGTAGTTTCCAACAACTACTAAACGAGAGCATTAAGATTGAAGCAATGGAGAGGAAACCTGGGGAACACCTTGGAGTGTAACACACCGTCTCTCTACACCCCATACCCAATTTGTAGGCCTTATGCAGTGTAGTTTCCAACAACTACTAAACGAGAGCATTAAGATTGAAGCAATGGAGAGGAATCCTGGGGAACACCTTGGAGTGTAACACACCGTCTCTCTACACCCCATACCAAATGTGTAGGCCTAATGCAGTGTAGTTTCCAACAACTACTAAACGAGAGCATTAAGATTGAAGCAATGGAGAGGAAACCTGGGGAACACCTTGGAGTGGAACACACCGTCTCTACACCCCATACCCAATTTGTAGGCCTAATGCAGTGTAGTTTTATACAACTACTAAACGAGAGTCGGAAGACCGAAGCAATGTGGACGAAACCTGGGGAACACCTTGGAGTGTAACACACCGTCTCTCTACACCCCATACCCAATTTGTAGGCCTAATGCAGTGTAGTTTCCAACAACTACTAAACGAGAGCATTAAGACTGAAGCAATGGAGAGGAAACCTGGGGAACACCTTGGAGTGGAACACACCGTCTCTCTACACCCCAAACCCAATTTGTAGGCCTAATGCAGTGTAGTTTCCAACAACTACTAAACGAGAGCATTAAGATTGAAGCAATGGAGAGGAAACCTGGGGAACACCTTGGAGTGTAACACACCGTCTCTCTACACCCCATACCCAATTTGTAGGCCTTATGCAGTGTAGTTTTCACCAACTACTAAACGAGAGTAGGAAGATCGAAGCAATGTGGACGAAACCTGGGGAACACCTTGGAGTGTAACACACCGTCTCTCTACACCCCATACCCAATTTGTAGGCCTAATGCAGTGTAGTTTCCAACAACTACTAAACGAGAGCATTAAGATTGAAGCAATGGAGAGGAAATCTGGGGAACACCTTGGAGTGTAAAACACCGTCTCTCTACACCCCATACCCAATTTGTAGGCCTTATGCAGTGTAGTTTCCAACAACTACTAAACGAGAGCATTAAGATTGAAGCAATGGAGAGGAAACCTGGGGAACACCTTGGAGTGGAACACACCGTCTCTACACCCCATACCCAATTTGTAGGCCTAATGCAGTGTAGTTTCCAAAAACTACTAAACGAGAGCATTAAGATTGAAGCAATGGAGAGGAAACCTGGGGAACACCTTGGAGTGTAACACACCGTCTCTCTACACCCCATACCCAATTTGTAGGCCTTATGCAGTGTAGTTTCCAACAACTACTAAACGAGAGCATTAAGATTGAAGCAATGGAGAGGAATCCTGGGGAACACCTTGGAGTTGAACACACCGTCTCTACACCCCATACCAAATGTGTAGGCCTAATGCAGTGTAGTTTCCAACAACTACTAAACGAGAGCATTAAGATTGAAGCAATGGAGAGGAAACCTGGGGAACACCTTGGAGTGGAACACACCGTCTCTACACCCCATACCCAATTTGTAGGCCTAATGCAGTGTAGTTTTCTACAACTACTAAACGAGAGTCGGAAGACCGAAGCAATGTGGACGAAACCTGGGGAACACCTTGGAGTGTAACACACCGTCTCTCTACACCCCATACCCAATTTGTAAGCCTAATGCAGTGTAGTTTCCAACAACTACTAAACGAGAGCATTAAGATTGAAGCAATGGAGAGGAAACCTGGGGAACACCTTGGAGTGGAACACACCGTCTCTCTACACCCCAAACCCAATTTGTAGGCCTAATGCAGTGTAGTTTCCAACAACTACTAAACGAGAGCATTAAGATTGAAGCAATGGAGAGGAAACCTGGGGAACACCTTGGAGTGTAACACACCGTCCCTCTACACCCCATACCCAATTTGTAAGCCTTATGCAGTGTAGTTTTCACCAACTACTAAACGAGAGTAGGAAGATCGAAGCAATGTGGACGAAACCTGGGGAACAACTTGGAGTGTAACACACCGTCTCTCTACACCCCATACCCAATTTATAGGCCTAATGCAGTGTAGTTTCCAACAACTACTAAACGAGAGCATTAAGATTGAAGCAATGGAGAGGAAACCTGGGGAACACCTTGGAGTGTAACACACCGTCTCTCTACACCCCATACCCAATTTGTAGGCCTTATGCAGTGTAGTTTCCAACAACTACTAAACAAGAGCATTAAGATTGAAGCAATGGAGAGGAAACCTGGGGAACACCTTGGAGTTGAACACACCGTCTCTACACCCCATACCAAATGTGTAGGCCTAATGCAGTGTAGTTTCCAACAACTACTAAACGAGAGCATTAAGATTGAAGCAATGGAGGGGAAACCTGGGGAACACCTTGGAGTGGAACACACCGTCTCTACACCCCATACCCAATTTGTAGGCCTAATGCAGTGTAGTTTTCTACAACTACTAAACGAGAGTCGGAAGACCGAAGCAATGTGGACGAAACCTGGGGAACACCTTGGAGTGTAACACACCGTCTCTCTACACCCCATACCCAATTTGTAGGCCTAATGCAGTGTAGTTTCCAACAGCTACTAAACGAGAGCATTAAGATTGAAGCAATGGAGAGGAAACCTGGAGAACACCTTGGAGTGGAACACACCGTCTCTCTACACCCCAAACCCAATTTGTAGGCCTAATACAGTGTAGTTTCCAACAACTACTAAACGAGAGCATTAAGATTGAAGCAATGGAGAGGAAACCTGGGGAACACCTTGGAGTGTAACACACCGTCTCTCTACACCCCATACCCAATTTGTAGGCCTTATGCAGTGTAGTTTTCACCAACTACTAAACGAGAGTAGGAAGATCGAAGCAATGTGGACGAAACCTGGGGAACACCTTGGAGTGTAACACACCGTCTCTCTACACCCCATACCCAATTTGTAGGCCTAATGCAGTGTAGTTTCCAACAACTACTAAACGAGAGCATTAAGATTGAAGCAATGGAGAGGAAACCTGGGGAACACCTTGGAGTGTAACACACCGTCTCTCTACACCCCATACCCAATTTGTAGGCCTTATGCAGTGTAGTTTTCACCAACTACTAAACGAGAGTAGGAAGATCGAAGCAATGTGGACGAAACCTGGGGAACACCTTGGAGTGTAACACACCATCTCTCTACACCCCGTACCCAATTTGTAGGCCTAATGCAGTGTAGTTTCCAACAACTACTAAACGAGAGCATTAAGATTGAAGCAATGGAGAGGAAACCTGGGGAACACCTTGGAGTTGAACACACCGTCTCTACACCCCATACCCAATTTGTAGGCCTTATGCAGTGTAGTTTTCACCAACTACTAAACGAGAGTAGGAAGATCGAAGCAATGTGGACGAAACCTGGGGCACACCTTGTGGCGGCAGACACCGTTAGTAGGCCCTACCAAAGTTGTAGCCCCAATGCAGTTTTAAAATTTCTAGAGGCTGCAAACAAGACTATTGACGCTCAGCTTTTTTCAAAGGAACACAGCTGTATTGAGTGGCCGGCGGTACAGGCCCAGGGCCCCTCATGTTACAACAGTGTGTCTGAAGTTAGGTGCGCACAACCACCGCCAGAGACACTTTATTGTACTATGAGGGACCCAGTGGCAGTGCTGTCGACCAAAAGCGGGCACACCCACCTCTTCAGACAAACAGCACTTTCACGGGTGCTTGCGCCAAGTCGCGATACCACGGCCCCGTGTGGGGAGTTTGGCCATTTAGGGAGGTGTAAACATGTCGTATGCTGGACAATCAGCTGCAGCAAATTAGACGTTAGAAAAGTAATTCACAGTAGTCCACAGGCAAGAGCTTTTCATAGGAAAACTAGGTGTCGGCCGGGCAAGGTGGGGCAAAAAAATTCGAAATCCAGTTGTGGTTCATTTTAATGAATGTTAGATCATCAACATTTTGGGTAGCCAGACGAGTCCTTTTTTCGGTTAATATTGAACCTGCAGCACTGAATACTCTTTCTGATAGAACACTAGCTGCCGGGCAAGCAAGCTCCTGCAATGCATATTCTGCCAATTCTGGCCAGGTGTCTAATTTTGATGCCCAGTAATCAAATGGGAATGACGGTTGAGGGAGAACATCGATAAGGGATGAAAAATAGTTTGTAACCATACTGGACAAATGTTGTCTCCTGTCACTTTCAATTGATGCAGCAGTACCTGTCCTGTCTGCGGTCATAGCAAAATCACTCCACAACCTGGTCAGAAAACCCCTCTGTCCAACGCCACTTCTGATGTGTGCACCCCTAACACTCCTGGTCTGCTGCCCCCTGGAGCTCGTGTGAGAACGATCACGGGCGCTGTGTGCTGGGAATGCCAGAAGCAAACGGTCAACAAGAGTTGATTGTTTGGTTGCTAATATTAGTTCCAAGCTCTCATGTGGCATAATATTTTGCAATTTGCCTTTATAGCGAGGAGGCAGGCCAACCAGTAATCGTCATCGTTCATCATTTTAGTAATGCGTGTGTCCCTTTTGAGGATATGTAAGGCATAATCCGCCATGTGGGCCAAAGGTCCAGTTGTCAAATCTGCGGTTGTGATTGGTTGAGGGGCAGTTTCAGGCAAATCTACGTCACTTGTGTCCCTCAAAAAACCAGAACCCGGCCTTGCCACGCAACCAATTTCCAGTGCCCCCGGGAAAGCTTCCTCATTAAAAATATACTCATCCCCATCATCCTCCTCGTCCTCCACCTCCTCTTCGCCCGCTACCTCGTCCTGTACACTGCCCTGGCCAGACAATGGCTGACTGTCATCAAGGCTTTCCTCTTCCTCTGGTGCAGACGCCTGATCCTTTATGTGCGTCAAACTTTGCATCAGCAGACACATTAGGGGGATGCTCATGCTTATTATGGCGTTGTCTGCACTAACCAGCCGTGTGCATTCCTCAAAACACTGAAGGACTTGACACATGTCTTGTATCTTCGACCACTGCACACCTGACAACTCCATGTCTGCCATCCTACTGCCTGCCCGTGTATGTGTATCCTCCCACAAAAACATAACAGCCCGCCTCTGTTCGCACAGTCTCTGAAGCATGTGCAGTGTTGAGTTCCACCTTGTTGCAACGTCTATGATTAGGCGATGCTGGGGAAGGTTCAAAGACCGCTGCTAGGTCTGCATACGGCTGGAGTGTACAGGCGAACGTCGGATATGCGAGCAAAGTCTGCGCACTTTGAGGAGCAGGCCGGATAACCCCGGATAACTTTTCAGGAAGCACTGCACCACCAGGTTTAAGGTGTGAGCCAGGCAAGGAATGTGTTTCAGTTGGGAAAGGGAGATGGCAGCCATGAAATTCCTTCCGTTATCACTCACTACCTTGCCTGCCTCAAGATCTACTGTGCCCAGCCACGACTGCGTTTCTTGCTGCAAGAACTCGGACAGAACTTCCGCGGTGTGTCTGTTGTCGCCCAAACACTTCATAGCCAATACAGCCTGCTGACGCTTGACAGTAGCTGGCCCATAATGGGACAACTGGTGTGCAACAGTGTCTGCTGCCGATGGAGTGGTTGGGCGACTGCGGTCTGTGGAAGAGCTCTCGCTTCTGCAGGAGGACGAGGAGGAGGAGGAGGAGGGGGTGCGAACGCCTACAGCCAACTGTTTCCTAGACCGTGGGCTAGGCACAACTGTCCCGAAATTGATGTCCCCTGTGGACCCTGCATCCACCACATTCACCCAGTGTGCCGTGATGGACACGTAACGTCCCTGGCCATGCCTACTGGTCCATGCATCTGTAGTCAGGTGCACCTTTGTACTCACAGATTGCCTGAGTGCATGGACGATGCGCTGTTTCACATGCTGGTGCAGGGCTGGGATGGCTTTTCTGGAAAAAGTGTCGACTGGGTAGCTCGTAGCGTGGTTCAGCGTACTCCATCAGGGCTTTGAAAGCTTCACTTTCAACTAACCGGTAGGGCATCATCTCTAACGAGATTAGTCTAGCTATGTGGGCGTTAAAACCCTGTGTACACGGATGCGAGGCTAAGTACTTCCTTTTTCTAACCAGAGTCTCATGTAGGGTGAGCTGGACTGGAGAGCTGGAGATCGTGGAACTAGCAGGTGTGCCGGTGGACATGGCAGACTGAGAGACGGTTGGAGACGGTATTGTTTCCGCCGGTGCCCTAGATGCAATATTTCCTCCTACAAAACTGGTGATTCCCTGACCCTGACTGCTTTTGGCTGGCAAAGAAACCTGCACAGATACTGCCGGTGGTGCGGAAAATGGTGGCCTTACAGTGACGGAAGGGATGTTGCGTTGCTGACTAGCTTCATTGGCCGAGGGTGCTACAACCTTAAGGGACGTTTGGTAGTTAGTCCAGGCTTGAAAATGCATGGTGGTTAAATGTCTATGCATGCAACTTGTATTGAGACTTTTCAGATTCTGACCTCTGCTTAAGCTAGTTGAACATTTTTGACAGATGACTTTGCGCTGATCAATTGGATGTTGTTTAAAAAAATGCCAGACTGCACTCTTCCTAGCATCGGATCCCTTTTCAGGCATTGCAGACTGAGCTTTAACCGGATGGCCACGCTGTCCTCCAACAGGTTTTGGCTTTGCCACGCGTTTTGGGCCAGATACGGGCCCAGCAGATGGAACCTGTTGCGATGTTGATGCCTGCTGCGGCCCCTCCTCCACCTCCGCTTCAGAACTATTGCCGCCCACACCCTGTTCCCCCAATGGCTGCCAATCGGGGTCAACAACTGGGTCATCTATTACCTCCTCTTCTAGCTCGTGGGCAACTTCGTCTGTGTCACCGTGTCGGTCGGTGGTATAGCGTTCGTGACGGGGCAACATAGTCTCATCAGGGTCTGATTGTGGATCAGTACCCTGAGAGGGCAATGTTGTGGTCTGAGTCAAAGGACCAGCATAGTAGTCTGGCTGTGGCTGTGCATCAGTGCACTCCATGTCAGAATCTACTTGCAATGGGCATGGCCTGTTAACTGTTTCACTTTCTAAGCCAGGGACAGTATGTGTAAAGAGCTCCATGGAGTAACCCGTTGTGTCGCCTGCTGCATCCTTATCTCTTGTTGTTTTTTTTTTTTTTTTAAATTCGTTTATTAATCACAATAAAATACAGTATAAACGTTTATCTTTGTGATTGACTTGCACGATTACATTCGCAAGATAGAAAAAAGACATTAGAGCATACATATGTATCAATCATTTGTATTTATATGGAATAAGACATATACATGAAATCATGGAACTGTCAGTATGCAGAGTTCCTAAACTATAATCAAACCAAACTAAACTAAACTAAACTAAACTAAGCCTTCAAAGCTATTACTACGCCGCCTTTTAGCAGTAACATTACACTTTCCATTGCGCAACATCTGCAGGACAAGAGATCATATAGACTGTATCTTTATCAATCAGTTAATTCACAAAGTAAGATGGGAGGCATTCCACCCGTCCCAGATTTTATTGAATTTGCCCGGGCAACCCCTATTCTGGTAGAGTGTGCGTTCATATGAGACAGTTGTGTTCACCAGCTCAACCCAGGACCTAAGTGTAGGGGGTGACCTTCCCATCCATCGTAACGCCAACATCTTTCGTGCCAAAAATAGTACCTCTCGTAAAAAAATTCCAACATAATGTTCCCAAACCTCCGCATCCCAAACTCCAAACAGACAGACCAGGGGTTCAAGAGGGACCGGGACTGACAAAAGTGAGGTCAATAACGACGTTACCTCTCTCCAATATTGAAAAATAATTGGGCACTGCCATATCATGTGTATGAAGTCAGCATCCGATGAGTGGCAACGCAGGCACTCCGACGTCGAGTATCGACCCATCCGAAAAAGTCTCACTGGGGTCAAATATGACTGATGGATTATATATAATTGGGTCATCTTGTTATTAATTGACGGGGATACTTTAAGGGGAGAGTCAAGAACGTCCTCCCACGCCTCACTCTGCATATCAGGGATAAGTCCCTCCCACTTGCCCTTAACCAAGTCTATAGCTGAGTTCGCTCCCATTGACAACAGATATGTGTATAAGGATGAAATAAGACCCTGAGGTCCCTGTGATTTAAGAATGCCTATCAGTGGCAAAGATGAGATGTTGCGGTTTGCTCCCACATTTCTGGTATATGACTGAATAGCTGTTCTAAGTTGTAAATAACGGAAAAATTGAGATCTTGGAAAGGCATATTTAGCTTGCAGCTGTTCGAAAGACATAAAGACCCCTTGATCATATAAATCCCCCACCGAAAGAACCCCGTAAGAGATCCAAAAACCTGCAGATGGGTGATCCATCAGCATGGGGAAATAACCATTGTCCCATAAAGGCATTTCAGCAACAATATCTTCAAATCCAATAGCTTTTTTAATCTGCCTCCAAGTTGATCGTGCCAGTCGGAGCATGGGTAGCATGCGGGGAGCGCTTATTTTCCCCGACTCCAAAAGGCCTAATGGACATTTAGCGCTAACGGAACTAACCAGATGACTCTCAGAATTAGGGAGGTTATTGTGAGGCATCCATTTACTCAGTGCCCTCGCCTGTCCCGCCAAATAATATAAAAAAAAATCAGGCAATGCCGCTCCTCCCCCCTGCTTAGATCTCTGCAGAGTAGTTAATTTAAGCTTAGGCCTACTTTTTCCCCATATGAATGAAGCAACCTGAGAGTTTAAATTGGTAAAGAAGAACTTCGGTACAGTTACTGCGCTGTGTTGAAGACAATAGTTAAATTTAGGGAGCAATATCATTTTAATGAGGTTAATACGACCTGCTACAGACAATGGAATCTTGCTCCAAGATGTAAATTTCAGTTTAGCGTAATCCAGCAGAGGAAAAATATTGAGGTGTAAGTCTGACCCACTATATTTAGACATATATATACCTAAGTACTTAAAGTTAGATACTATAGGCAATGAGGAAAGGGCACTGAGATTAGACGCTGGGGTCTGAGAGAGAGGCAATAAAGCAGATTTATCCCAGTTAATATATAGGCCTGAGAACCCACTAAATCTATCTATGGTGGCAATCACCCTCGGTAACGTCTCTTCCGTGTTATCCATGAATACTATCATGTCATCGGCGTATAAACCAATGGTATCAGTGCGATCCGCTATTTTTATACCCTCAATACCGGGGGAGGATCGAAGACGTATTGCCAATGCCTCTATTGCTAGAGCAAATAGGGCTGGGGAAAGGGGACACCCTTGACGGGTTCCCCTATATAGTAGAAAAGGCTCAGAGATGGAACCATTTACTATTATGCGGGCCTTTGGTTTCATGTATAATATATTAATCCAATTCAGGAATTTGGCTCCAAAACCATATTTCTGTAGGCAAGCGGACAAGAAGGGCCATTCAAGAGAGTCAAACGCCTTAGCTGCGTCCAACGACGCCAACGCCCAGTTATTATCAGGTAGTAAAGAACTGTATTGGATTATCGATTGAACCCGCCTGATATTTATAGAGGTACTCTTACCAGGCATAAAGCCAGTTTGATCCGGGTGTATAATGTCCAGTATAATAGAGTTCAGCCTAGTGGCTAAAATTTTAGTAAAAATCTTATAGTCTACGTTTACTAACGATATGGGGCGATAGGACCCGCACTCCAATGGATCCTTCCCCTCTTTTCTGAGTACAATAATATGTGCCTCATAAAAAGTATCGGGCAGGCATCCCCCTCTCCATATCTCTCTGAATACTTGTAATAAAAGTGGAGCTAGTGCTTCTCGGTATTTCCTATACAATTCGACCGGGAAGCCATCTGGCCCAGGGGCCTTCCCAGAGGCCATATCCATTATAGCTTGCTCTATTTCCTCTAGGGTAAATTCGGCGTCCATAAAAGCCTGCTGTGTGGAATTCAGTGTAGGGAATTCTATATCGGATAAATATTCTAAACAATCTGAAACACTGAAATCACTCTTGGACTCATATAACCCCTTATAATAATTATAAAAGCACTGAAGTATTTCCTCGGTGGTGGTGTTCAACGAGCCGCCTGGCGAACGAATTTGTATTACCATATTAGACGTATTGTGTTGACGTACCAGGAAAGCCAAAAATTTCCCCGCCTGATTCCCCATTTCAAAATATGATTGTCGCGTAAAAAACAGCTTACGTTTGGATTTAGTGTCCAGGTGCTGGGCATATAATCTTTGCAGGGTTAACCACTCAACCTTATTGTTATTAGTCTGACTGGCTGTATATGCGGTCTCAGCATCTTTCAAGCGTTGCTCAATCTCATCGTCGTCTCTCGATGTCACCCTTTTAACATAAGAAATCGTAGAGGACAAACAGCCTCTTAGGTACGCCTTAAGGGCGTCCCAGAATAAATTAATATCCTGAGGTTCTGGGTGAGATCGAGTATAACAATTCAACTGATCAACTGTTCTATCATTTGAGTCTATTAGTTTAAGCCAAAAGGGGTTTAACTTCCATATTCTACCATTAGTCAGTTTCCCAAATGTAAGCGTGAGAACAACTGGGCTGTGGTCTGAGATTCCTCTATTGCCATGCTCTATACCGCTTACCCATTGCACCAAACCGCCAGACCCAAAAATATAGTCTATACGGGACAGGGAACTCTTAGTAGATGAGTGGCAGGTGTATCCTTTTTCCCCAGGGTGATGTATCCTCCATAGATCCACCCAGCCACTATTTTCTATGAACAGTGCCAGCTGAGTCGGGGGCAATAAAGACGGCAAGGACTGAGGCTCCCCAGATGACCCATCTCCCAGTCTCAACCTATCCAGACAGCTATCCATGACCAGATTAAAGTCACCCATACAGATGACATGTGCGTCTGGATAATTTAACGCAAAACTCATTGCCATTCTAAGTATTGAAATATTAGCTGGAGGGGGGTTGTAAATGCACAATATAACATATTCACGAGAATTAATTAATGCATGAACAAAAACAAAACGTCCCTCTGTGTCCCGCCGAGTCGTCCTGGCCTCCCACCGAACATCTCTATGTATCAACAATGATACTCCTCTCGAGTAGCTGGTGTGGAACGCATGAACATGCCACTGTACCCAGGGTTTCTGTACACTTCTGGCTGTATCTCTAGTTAAATGTGTTTCTACCAAGGCCACAATATGAGGATGATACCGCCTGATCTGGGAGAACACCTTAATTTTCTTCCGGGGTGATTTAATACCCCGTATGTTCCAGGTCATACATATCAATTTAGACTCCATATTCATTCCTTGACCTATGGTGTACAATGGTGGTCGAAATAGATCTACAGACTATGCACAAATAATTATAACAGCTCCTAAGGCGGCTTTTACCTAAATGCTTATTAATGCTAGTTAAACTTGACAAAAAAAAGAGAAAACTTAACAAGAACTGAACAATCTCGGAGCATTGTTTATCGCTCCCATCATCAAATAAACCTGGGGATACCCCCGCTGACTCCAGCGTCCGGTATTGTTGGTATGTGAACGCTCCCAGAGAGAGCCCCAATTTCAAAATTTAAAAAGAAGCATTAGTTGGTCGGAAACTTATCAGGGTTCTGTTGCATTAGACCTCCCACGGGATCTCAGCCAGTCCTCTGCCTCCGATGGGTCAGTGAAGAACAAGGAGGAACCATTGCAGACCACCCGGAGACGTGCTGGATAAATCATGGAGTAGATGATACTCCTGTCTCTGAGTTGTTTTTTGACATCCATAAATTTTGCCCGCTGTTTCTGAAGTTCAACGGAGAAGTCTGGAAAAATCGAGATTGTAGCGCTATTAAACTTGATGGGACTCTTTTGTCGTGCCAGTCGCAGAATAGCATCTCTGTCCTTACAATTAAGAATGCGTGCCAGGAACGGTCTGGGTGGGGCTCCAGGAGGAAGGGATCTTGTAGGGACTCTGTGGGCTCTCTCCACCGAGAATAATGGGGAGAATATGTCTCCCAAGGAGGATTTGAGCCAATCTTCCAGGAATTTTTCAGGTTGTTGGCCTTCTGAGTGCTCCGGCAGACCAATAATGCGAATATTGTTTCGACGCATCCTGTTTTCCAAATCGTCTGCCTTTTGTTTCCAGGCATTTATAGACCCGGCAACTTTCGCTAGTTTGGCCTCCATAGGTTTGATAGTGTCCTCCACCTGAGATACCCTTGTTTCAACTTCTGTTATGCGTCCCTTCATGGTTTGCATATCTTGCCTTAGGCGCCCCACTTCCGTATGTACATCCTCTATTTTTTCGGAAAGAGACGTCCTAGTTAGAGATATGGCTTGCATTAATTGTTCAGATGCTTGCTTAAGAGTCAAATCATCTTGCTCGCTCTCATCAACACTATCAGAGAGACGGTTTTTCCCACGCTGAACTTGTGAGGAACTATTTCTAAGAGATCTTGCACCATCTGAAGTGTCACTTCTAGCGAATTCCTTTAGTTTATCAGCTGCAGTTGTGTTCTTTGGACGATGCATGGTTAATAATTGTGTGGCCCAACAAGGTGATTAAATTAGGTCCGTAGATTTATCACACGATCACACCAGGGCTGTGTATGAACTCGGCTGGGCACCCCTATAGTCAGGAGGTATATTGGTGTATAGTCAGGAGGCACAGGCTGCCAATATGGCGGAGACCCCTGTTACAGGGAAAGCTTTTTGTAGCGATGGCAGCAGGGGGGAGGCCCAGTAAAAGTGCAGCCGGCCAGGACGTGGTTAATAGGGGAGCGTGGGGCTCAATCTTCCAGAGCACTCACCACGATTCCCCGTAATATGTGCAGAGCAAGTTAAGTGCTCACCTCCCAGTCACGCTGCGGTGATAATGAGCCGCACCGCGCCTCCTACTGCAGGAGCGCGCGCCTCGGTGATGGCTGCCGCCCGCACAGCCGCCGCCGCCAATGTGAGTCTCTTTGTCTCTCCGCCTGGCCGAATCCCGCAGCTCTCACCTGCGGGTTTAAGGTACCGTCCGGTGACCAAGGGGGGCTTCAGCCGCAGCCACAGACAGCCTCGCGCCGCCTGCCCGCAGGCTGTCTTCCTAGAAAGATGGCCGCCGCTACACGTGGAGCTCACCGCTCCGCAAGATAAGTCCTCTCCTCCGGTTTCCTCCAGCCACAGCTATGGTCTTTTCCAGGGGGTCGGCAGCCTCCAGGCTCCCAGAGACCCCAGCAGAAGCAATTGAGTGCTCAAAAAGGGGGTCCTTTATGCAGGATATATGCAGGATTTTTAGGAGCTCTCACTGTACGCGTCCTTCCTCTCTCAGTCCATAGCCACGCCCCCATCTCTTGTTGTTTTTGCTGAAGAGGACAAGGAAGCGACTTGTCCCTGACCGTGAACATCCACAAAAGACGCGCTGCTTTTACATTTACCAGTTTCAGAAGAGGAGGCAAAAGAGCTAGAGGCTGAGTCTGCAAGGTAAGCCAAAACTTGCTTCTTGCTGCTTCGGTTTTAAAAGCGGTTTTCCTACTCCCAGAAAAGAGAGCGTTCGAGGCCTTGTGTAGCCAGACGACGAACCTGGCTCCACAGCTCCAGACTTAGGTGGAAGATTTTTTTTCCCACGACCACCTGATGCTCCACTACCACTACCATCATTACCAGCTGACAATGAACGCCCACGGCCACGACCTCTTGCACCAGACTTCCTAATTGTTTTAAAAACTTAACCAAAGTAACTTTATTTGTTGCTGTCAAACAACTTACACGGTGAGCTATAACTTCAGTATGATTTCAATATCCCTTTACAGGTTGGTGAGACCACAAGGAAAATCAGGCACAATGTTACACACTCTGTTTTCTGTGGCACCAAATCACAGAGATGCCACACACGCAGGACTGTCACTCAAGCACAAATGTCAATATTAATCTCCCACTGATTTTTTTTTTTTTTTTCAGGGAGACTTTAGAAAAAAAATAAAATAAAATGATTTTTTCAGGAAGAATTTAGAAACCAAATAAAATAAAATGATTTTTTCAGGGAGAATTTAGAAACCAAATAATAAAAAAAAATAGGCTTTCTATGGCCCACTGAGTGAGAGATGGCTCACACAGGAGTCAGGAGTGGCACACAAGCCCAGAGGCCAATATTTATCTCCCACTGATTGATTTATTGATTTTTTCAGGTAGAATTTAGAACCCAAATCAAGCAAAAAAATAAATAGGCTTTCTATGGCCCACTATTTGAGAGAGAGAGAGAGATGGCACACCCAGGAGTCAAGACTGGCACACAAGCAGAAAGGGCAATATTAATCTCCCACTGTTTTTTTTTTTTTTTTTTTTTCAGGGAGACTTTAGAAACAAAATAAAATAAAATGATTTTTTCAGGAATAATTTAGAAACCAAATAAAATAAAATGATTTTTTCAGGGAGAATTTAGAAACCAAATAAAAAAAAAAATAGGCTTTCTATGGCCCACTGAGTGAGAGATGGCACACACAGGAGTCAGGAGTGGCACACAAGCCCAGAGGCCAATATTTTTCTCCCACTGATTGATTTATTGATTTTTTCAGGTAGAATTTAGAACCCAAATCAAGAAAAAAAATAAATAGGCTTTCTATGGCCCACAATTTGAGAGAGAGAGAGAGATGGCACACCCAGGAGTCAAGACTGGCACACAAGCAGAAAGGGCAATATTAATCTCCCACTGTTTTTTTTTTTTTTTTTTTTTTTCAGGGAGACTTTAGAAACAAAATAAAATAAAATGATTTTTTCAGGAAGAATTTAGAAACAAACTAAAATAAAATGATTTTTTCAGGAAGAATTTAGAAACCAAATTAAAAAAAAATAGGCTTTCTATGGCCCATTGAGTGAGAGATGGCACACACAGGAGTCAGGAGTGGCACACAAGCCCAGAGGCCAATATTTATCTCCCACTGATTGATTTATTGATTTTTTCAGGTAGAATTTAGAACCCAAATCAAGCAAAAAAATAAATAGGCTTTCTATGGCCCACTGAGTGAGGAGAGATGGCACACACAGGAGTCAAGAGTGGCACACAAGCCCAGAGGCCAATATTTATCTCACACTGATTGATTTATTGATTTTTTCAGGTAGAATTTAGAACCCAAATCAAGCAAAAAAATAAATAGGCTTTCTATGGCCCACTGAGTGAGAGATGGCACACACAGGAGTCAGGAGTGGCACACAAGCCCAGAGGCCAATATTTTTCTCCCACTGATTGATGTAGTGATTTTTTCAGGTAGATTTTAGAACCCAAATCAAGCAAAAAATAAATAGGCTTTCTATGGCCCACTGAGTGAGAGATGGCACACACAGGAGTCAGAAGTGGCACACAAGCCCAGAGGCCAATATTTTTCTCCCACTGATTGATGTAGTGATTTTTTCAGGTAGATTTTAGAACCCAAATCAAGCAAAAAAATAAATTGGCTTTCTATGGCCCACTGAGTGAGAGATGGCACACACAGGAGTCAGGAGTGGCACACAAGCCCAGAGGCCAATATTTTTCTCCCACTGATTGATGTAGTGATTTTTTCAGGTAGATTTTAGAACCCAAATCAAACAAAAAAAATAAATAGGCTTTCTATGGCCCACTGAGTGAGAGATGGCACACACAGGAGTCAGGAGTGGCAAACAAGCCCAGATGCCAATATTTATCTCCCACTGATTGATGTAGTGATTTTTTCAGGTAGATTTTAGAACCCAAATCAAGAAAAAAAATAAATAGGCTTTCTATGGCCCACTGAGTGAGAGATGGCACACACAGGAGTCAGGAGTGGCACACAAGCCCAGAGGCCAATATTTTTCTCCCACTGATTGATGTAGTGATTTTTTCAGGTAGATTTTAGAACCCAAATCAAGCAAAAAAATAAATAGGCTTTCTATGGCCCACTGAGTGAGAGATGGCACACACAGGGAAGGCACTCTAGCAGAAATGCCAATCTTAATCTCCCACAAAAAAAAAAAACCAGGGACTGTCCTACAATTACTATCTCCCTGCAGTAATCTCAGCCAGGTTTGGCAGGCAGCAATAAGGAGTGGACTGATGCACAAATTAAATAAAAAGTGTGGACAAACAAAAAAGATAGCTGTGCAGAAAGGAAGGAACAAGAGGATTTGTGCTTTGAAAAAAGCAGTTGGTTTGCACAGCGGCGTACACACAGCAATGCAGCTGTCAGGGAGCCTTCTAGGGCAGCCCAATGAGCTACAGCGCTGAGAAAAAAAAAATGTAGCTTCCACTGTCCCTGCACACCGAAGGTGGTGTTGGACAGTGGAAATCGCTACAGCACAAGCGGTTTGGTGGTTAATGGACCCTGCCTAACGCTATCCCTGCTTCTGACGAAGCGGCAGCAACCTCTCCCTAAGCTCAGATCAGCAGCAGTAAGATGGCAGTCGGCGGGAACGCCCCTTTATAGCCCCTGTGACGCCGCAGACAGCAAGCCAATCACTGCAATGCCCTTCTCTAAGATGGTGGGGACCAGGACCTATGTCATCACGCTGCCCACACTCTGCGTTCACCTTCATTGGCTGAGAAATGGCGCTTTTCGCGTCATTGAAACGCGACTTTGGCGCGAAAGTCGCGTACCGCATGGCCGACCCCACACAAGGGTCGGATCGGGTTTCATGAAACCCGACTTTGCCAAAAGTCGGCGACTTTTGAAAATGAACGACCCGTTTCGCTCAACCCTAGTCTTCATCTTTATAATCTTAAATGATGTAAGAAAACACAACTTGTGTAGTGTGACAACCTTCAAGTATTTCCCAGCTGTGAGTTTTATAGAAGCGCTAATTGAACATGTGTAGCAGACCTTAAAAAGGGCAATCTATGTCCTGAACAGAATTTACACTTTTCCTGTATGACCCACATGAAACAAATATTTACATTCTGTATATCATCGAATGCCCGGTGTTAGGAAAACTAAAGGAAAAGGTCTTCTATGCATTTATCACCATTAACTTAAATGAGGCTAAACTACTATCGAAACACCAAAGAAATGCAGCATGTGATTATACCAACCTGCAGCATATGTAAAATATTACTTGCTGTAACATGTCAACAAGGCAATAAAGTCAATATCCATTTTTAAACACTATGGGCCCTACTCGTTATTGCATTTACACCTTTTTTGTTGAGTTTTTAGTGTTTTGTGCCTTTTTTGGTTGAGCCATATTCAATTTTCCATTTGCACTTTTTGTCTCTTTGTAAGTGTTGGTCTGTTGTTCTTTGTCTTAGTTTGCTACAGTCTGTTGGCGCAGTTTAGGGTTTCTATATGCATTTGCATCATTAAACATTTACAACTGTTTGAAAAGTCACTACGTTTGCCTCAATTGTATTCTGTTAGGGCACACGAGATGCGTGTGTTCTGTCTGCCGCCAAATTGAACATTGGAGGTTTATGGCCGGAGAAATCACAGGACATGGACAATGAGTCATGTCTCAAATGAATTCTGGCTTATTGGTTGAAATGTACAGTATTTTATAGAGAGAAATAAGGGTTTTACCACTCATTACCATTATCTCATAATTATTGCTAGTCATTTCCGATTTCTGTCGTCCACATGCCATTATCTATATTACAATAATGGTTAATCAATTAGGTCAAGCTGACATCTTGCCTTGCACTTAGCATATTGATCTGTGATCAACATGAGGGGAGTGGGGCTGGTACACCTTGCTACAGAGATATTCAGTATTATTCATTCTTGATTAGCTCAGTGGATCAAACCATCATATCAGAGTCCACTTGATATGATAGGAATGACTTAGAGCACGTACACATTTTAAGTAATATCTGTGATTCTTATGCATATTTAGCAAAGCGTCAATATTGCTGCAAAAGTCTTTTTTTATATCTTCACAATCATATATATATATTTCAAATACATATCCTTACCAGTGTGCCGCCCGCCACCTACGTCTGCAATGCCCTATTCTGCTCCCAGGCAACGTCACCATTTCCAGATGTGCTGTCCTTAACCCAGCTACTCTCCTACCTCTGCCAAGGGGGAGAGGATGAAGATCACATATCTGACACACTAGTGGAAGAGGTAGTCGACTTTGAGATGACTCAACACGATTGTCTCGCTCTCATGAGGCAAGAAACCTCCGGATTTGATTCAGTCACTAATGTACCTTTGGATGATCTTGACTCGATGCTTTTTGTAGATGGATCAAGGTATAACTCTCAGCTGATTGGAAGCATATCCATAAAACTTAACCTTTAATCTATTAATTAAAATATATAAAGTGCAAAACAAGTGCAAAAAGTGCTTGTGCTTAGACCACATAGTGCAAGTAAAAACAGACCAATCATACTTGTACATACCACATGCATCTGTCTTTCATTTTTCTTTTTATACCTATCATGAATAGTCCCACTGCCCTTCTATATTAGAGGGACTAAGAATACCAGTTCGAACAGGTCTATGACCTATATGTATTGAATGCTCCCGTGTCTAGTTTAAATCGCAGATACAATGCAAATAACCACTGGCATATTTATTGCCTTTTCTATATTATGGCAAGGGAGAAAAAAGGAAAAAACAATTCCACCCAAGTGCAATCCATCCATACACCGAGAACTTATATTCATTATATTAATTACTGATAGCCTAGCAATTAGCCAACATAACCTGTATCATCATAGCAGTAAAGTGGTAGTACAATCTAACAGAAAGCTCAAAGAGTCTCCATATCATAGTATTTTGCCCAAAGATTTCACAGGAATACATATATGCCATAGATTGTATTAGCCTAATTCTATGCTGCATAGCTTCATGCCTTAAGAAAATGTTGATGAAAACCATGGAAACCACAGTGATGACCATGCACACCAACTTCGATGATCTCCTAGATGAAAGATGCTGCTGTGAAACCATGAGAGGAATGCCTGACACATGCCAAATAGGGAGAGAGTAAGATCTGACTTCCTTCTGCACAAGTCCGTTAAGAGGGGGTCCATCTACTAGAGATGGGTCGTCTCGTAAGCCGTGAAAACAGCCATCATCAGTACACTAGGACAGATCGATAGGCTCGACAAGATTAGGGTTTTGATTTTGCATATCTCCAAAGGGAGGACAGTTAAGGATATGTATTTGAAACTAGCTGAAGAGCCCGGCGTTGCCTGGGCATAGTAAATATCTGTGGTTAGTTAGAGCACCTCACTTCTCTTATTATCCCATCACGCCTCTCATTTTCTAATCATATCTTTAATTTTCCCCCTAACATCTCTCATTTTCTCCCTCACTCCTCTCATTCCCCCTTAACACTTGTCATTTCGACCTCACATCTGTCATTTTCCGATCACTCCACTATTTTCCCTCACATATAGCATATACCTGTATGTCATCTCCTCCTGTATATAGTATATACCTGTAGGTCATCTGCTCCTATATATAGTATATACCTGTATGTCATCTCCTCCTGTATATATGTGTACCTGTATGTCATCTCCTCCTCTATATAGTATATACCTGTGTGTCATCTCTCCTGTATATAGTATATATCTGTATGTCATCTCCTCCTGTATATAGTATATACCTGTGTCATCTCCTGTATTAGACCTCGTTCACACGTTATTTGCTCAGTATTTTTACCTCAGTATTTGTAAGATAAATTGGCAGACTGATAAATCCCCAGCCAACAGGAAGCCCTCCCCCTGGCAGTATATATTAGCTCACACATACACATAATAGACAGGTCATGTGACTGACAGCTGCCGTATTTCCTATATGGTACATTTGTTGCTCTTGTAGTTTGTCTGCTTATTAATCAGACTTTTATTTTTGAAGGATAATACCAGACTTGTGTGTGTTTTAGAGCGAGTTTCGTTTGTCAAGTTGTGTGTGTTGAGTTGCGTGTGGCGACATGCATGTAGCGACTTTTGTGAGATTAGTTTTGTGTGGCAACATGCGTGTAGCAACTTTTTGTGTGTCAAGTTGCATGAACAGGTTAGTGTAGAGAGTTGTGTGCAGCAAGTTTTGCACATGGTGAGTTTTGCACGTGGCGAGTTTTATGTGTGGTGCCTTTTGAGTATGTGCAAGTTTTGTGTGAGGCAACTTTTGCATGTGTTGCAACTTTTGTGCATGTGGCAATTTTTCCACGTGTGCAAGTTTTGCGTGTGGCGAGTTTTCCATGAGGTGAGTTTTGCACTTGTGGCGAGTTTTGCGTGAGCCTAGTTTTTGCATGTGGCGAGTTTTGCGCGTGGCGAGTTTTGAGCGGCGACTTTTGTGTTTCCACTTTTATGTGGCGAGGTTGGTGTATGTGTGGTAAAATGTGTGCTGAAGGTAATATGTGTTCAAGCACGTGGTAGTGTGTGGCGCATTTTGTGTGTGTGTTCATATCCCCGTGTGTGGTGCGTATCCCATGTCGGGGCCCGACCTTAGCAACTGTACGGTATATACTCTTTTGCGCCATCGCTCTCATTCTTTAAGTCCCCTTTGTTCACATCTGGCAGCTGTTAATTTGCCTCCAACACTTTTCCTTTCACTTTTCCCCATTATGTAGATAGGGGCAAAATTGTTTGGTGAATTGGAAAGTGCGGGGTTAAACTTTCACCTCACAACATAGCCTATGACGCTCTCGGGGTCCAGACGTGTCACTGTGCAAAATTTTGTGGCTGTAGCTGCGACGCCTCCAACACTTTTCCTTTCACTTTTTTCCCCATTATGTAGATAGGGGAAAAATTGTTTGGTGAATTGGAATGCGCAGGGTTAAAATTTCGCCTCACAACATAGCCTATGATGCTCTCGGGGTCCAGATGTGTGACTGTGCAAAATTTTGTGGCTGTAGCTGCGACGGTGCAGATGCCAATCCCGGACATACATACACACACACACACACACATTCAGCTTTATATATTAGATATAACAACTACAGTCTCCTATGCAGTGGATTTAAGTTATCCTGAAATTTTGCCACAATTTTTTTTGCAATATTTTAGCGCAAAATGCAACTTTTTTGCTATTAAAAGTCACAAAACAGGTTAAAGTAAAAAATATAAACAGCATTTTTCATTTTGCACAAAATGCATGCTATGTTTTAATGAATTCAGCACGAAAAAATGTTTGCAAATACCTCAAGGCAAAAAAAAAGTGACTTCAAAATTGGATTATTTGTCATTTTAGGTCCAACCTCCTGTGTTGCTCACTGCAGAATTTTTTTATATATTTAGTTAATGGAAGGACAGTTAATAAAATGAAAACAGTCCAACACAGCTCAAACTCTGACTCTCCAGTGGTCAGTGATGTAACTAGAGTCAGATGGGCTTCGGTGCAAAATTTGGACCTGGGCCTCCACCTTTTTGTTCATTAGATGCATGGGTCCTGGTAGCATTCAAGATCCAGTGACAACATACATGTTCACCTTCTCATGTAACAATGTCCCTCATCCTGTAACAATTCACCCGATCCTGGCCCCTTCGAGTAATAGTGTCTACCATCCTGTGCCCCTTTACTGTAATAATGCCCTCCATCCTGGCCCCTTCCTATAATAATGTCCTCCATCCTGGACCCTTCCAGGTTATTGTCTTCCATCTTGGGCCTTTTCCTGGTATAATGTCTCCATCCTTGGCTCCTTCCAGTAATAATATCCCCCATAATTGTATAAAGTCTCCATAATGGGCCCCATCCTGGTATAATGACTTCCTTTCCTGATATAATGTTCTCCATCCTTGATCCCTTCCTGGTATAATGTCTCCCTTTCCTCGTATAATGTCTTCCATTTTCATTCCCTTTTTGGTATAATGCTCCTCACCTTAGGCCCTCTCTAGTAATATATGTCCCCCTTCATGGTGCAATACTCCCCATTCTGGGTGCTTTCTAGTAAGGTACGTCATCCTTCCTGGTATAATGACCCCCATCCTGTGTCAATTCCAGTAATATATTTCCCCATCGTGGTATAATGCGCCCCATCCCGAGCTTCTTTTACTAATAATGTCCCTGTTCCGCAGCTCTTTCACAACAAATATAAAAAATAATTGATTCTACTCACCACGACATGCAGCGTTATCTTCCATAGCTGGTGCAGAAGGCGGCACCTGTCTTAAGCGTGCAAGCAATGGATAGCGCATGACATCACTGTCATGCGCAACCAATGACTTGCACGCTGACTTCAGCCTCTGATTGGCCGGCAGTGTGTATTTCAGTACAGGGACCAGGCGGGTCTCTGGACCGCAATACATTTCAGCAGAATACGTGTCCTGGAACACACATCCACCTGAATTCGGTGCTGGCATTGGTGGGCCCCCCTCTTGCATGGGCCCAGTCACAATTGCACTCTCTGCAACCATGATCATTACGACCATATGATCATACCACTGGTAAACCAACCAATCTGATGTAGGATCTAATCTACGTGCAACAAATTCTGTACCCCATAAAAACGTAACTCTTTAATATAAATTGCATTAAAAGAGTATAAAGTAAAGTATGCACACAAAGCGTGTGGATGCGAAACGTAGGTCGAGGTGCTTTTCATCTGACTTGGGGTCCGTGCTCCCACCCTGGTAAGTTGTGCCTGTATGCTTTGTACATTTCTTATTGTGACTTAGGTATTAGTCTCCATTTGGACTTAATTCTGTGTATACTACATCAGGTTACACCTGCCTTATTTGCTCTTTACAAATTTACCTTGCTTTCAGCATAAGGCATATGCACATTATGGCAATGTTATATGAGTTGCATGTGACTCCATTTTTTCTGGTGCTTGTCTTGATTTAATTCTGTTTTTATGGATGTATTTAGACTTTAATAAAATTTGTACTGTTTTATCTTATTTATTTCACAGCATATTAGTACCTATAAGATTCAGTGGAGTTTCACATTTTACAGGGGGGGAAATAAGTATTTGATACACTGCCGATTTTGCAGTTTTACCACCTACAAAGAATGGAGAGGTCTGTAATTTTTATCGCAAGTACACGTCAACTGTGAGAGGCAGAATCTTTAAAAAAATCCAGAAAATCATATTGTATGATTTTTCCATAATTAATTTGCATTTTACTGCATGAAATAAGTATTTGATACAATAGAAAAACAGAACTTAATATTTGGTACAGAAACCTTTGTTTGCAATTACAGAGGTCAGACGTTTCCTGTAGTTTCAGGTTTCGGGGCTGTCAATGGGCAAAATTGTATTTCATCTCCCTCCAAAGATTTTCTATTGGATTCAGGAGTGGAGACTGGCTAGGCCACTCCAGGATCTTGAAATGCTTCTTATGGAGCCACTCCTTAGTTTTTCTGGTTGTGTGTTTTGGGTCACTGTCATGCTGGAAGACCCAGCCAAAACTCATCTTCAATGCTCTTATGGAGGGAAGTAGATTGATGGCCAAAATCTCATGATAAATGACCCCATCCATACTCCCTTCAATACTACGGTGTGGTCGTCCTGTCCCCTTTGCAAAAAAGCATCTACATAGTATGATGATTTGCCCACCATGCTTCATGGTTGGAACAGTGTTCTTGGGGTCGTAATAAAAATAATAATCTTTATTTTTATATAGCGCTAACATATTCTGCAGCGCTTTACAGTTTGCACACATTATCATCACTGTCCCCAATGAGGCTCACAATCTAAATTCTCTATCAGTATGTCTTTGGTATGTGGGAGGAAAATGGAGTACCCGAAGGAAACCCACGCAAACACAGAGAGAACATACAAACTCCTTGCAGATGTTTTCCATGGTGGAATTAGAACCCAGGACTCCAGCGCTGCAAGGCTTCAGTGCTATCCACTGAGCCACCGTGCTGCTCCGTACTCATCCTTCTTCTTCCTTCAAACACGGCAAGTGGAGTTGATACCAAAATATTCTAATTTTGTTTTATCTGACCATATGACCTTCTCCCGTGCCTCCTCTGTATTATCCAGATGGTCATTGGCGAACTCCAAATGGGCCTGGAGCGTGAGCATTACATTCTATGGGGCTGCATTACATTCTATGGGCTGCATTATATTCTATTGGGCTGCATTACATTCTTATGGGCTGCATTATTTTCCTATGGGTCTGCATTATATTCCTTTGGGCTGTATTATAGTCTATGGGGCGGTATTACATTCTCTGGGGCTGCATTATATTCTATGGAGCTGCATTACATTCTATAGGGCTGCATTAGACTCCTAAAAGGCTGCATTATATTCTATGGGGCTGCATTATAGTGTATGGGGCTGAATTACATTCTATGGTGCTGCGTTACATACTATAGGGCTTCATTATATTCTATGGGGCTGCATTAGATTTATGGGGCTGCATTATATTCTATGGGGTTACATTACATTCTATAGGGCTTCATTATATTCTATGGGGCTACATTACATTCTATAGGGCTTCATTATATTCTATGGGCTACATTACATTCTATAGGGCTTCATTATATTCTATGGGGCTGCATTACATTTATTATTATTATTTATTTATATAGCACCATTAGATGGTGCTGTACATGAGACGGGGTTACATTAAAATACAAATATCACTTACAGTAAGCAAACTAACAATGACAGACTGATACAGAGGGGAGAGGACCCTGCCCTTGTGGGCTTACATTCTTCAGGATTATGGGGAAGGAGACAGTAGGCCGGGGGTTGCAGTAGCTCCGATGGTGTTGAGGTGGCTGTGTGGTTATTACAGGTTGCAAGCTTCTTTGAAGAGATGGGTTTTCAGGTTCCGTTTGAAGGCTCCAAATGTGGTGGATAACCGGACGTGTTGGGGCACAGAATTCCAGAGGATGGGGGAGATATTCGGGAGAAATCTTGGAGGCAATTGGGTGAGGAGCGAGTATGCGTGGAGGAGAGAAGGAGGTCTTGGGAGGACCAGAGATTACATGAGGGAAGATATTGAGAGATTAGTACGGAAATATACGGAGGAGAAAGGTTATGGATGGCTTTATGGGGCTGCATTATATTCTATGGGGCTACATTATATTCTGTGGGGCTGCATTCCAGTCTATGAGGCTGAATTATGGGGCTGCATGATATTCTCTGGGGCTGCATTATATTCTATTGAGCTGCATTATATTCTATAGGGTGACATTATTCTCCTATAAGGCTTCATTATATTCTATGGGGCACAATTACATTCTATAGGGCTTCATTGTATTCTATGGGGCTGCATTATATTCTATGGGGCTGCATTATATTCTATTGGGCTGTATTATGCTCTATGAGGCTCCATTGTTATACTTATAGGGCTTCATTATTCTTCTGCGGGGCTGCATTACACACCTATGGGGCTGCATTATACTCCTCTGGGCTGCATTGTACTTTTATGGGGCTGCATTGTACTCCTACGTGCCTGCATTGTACTTCTGTGTGGGGCTGCATTGAAATCTTGTGTTGGGCTACATTGTGCTCCTGTGTAAGGTTGCATTGCACTCCTGTGTGGGGCTGCATTATATTCCTGTGTGAGGCTGCATTGTACTATATGGAGGACACGGGTGTGCATTGTACATGTATGGAGCACAATGGGGTGTGTATTATACTGTGTGGAGCACTATGGGGTGTGTATTATACTTAGCATCATTATTCATTTGCAGAAGCAATCCTTTTTTCAACTTAAAGGGGTTGTCCACTACTACTTCTTGATCAAAATGTATTGCCCCTGTAAATAATAAAGCCTATACTCTTCTTCTGTGCCAGTGTCCTTCCCGCGGTGTTGGCACTTGCTGTCCTAGGGCTCTTGCATAGTGTTGTGACAAGTGATGTCGGAGCCCATTCAGTGCTGGCGTCACTGTCCCCACTTTCTGACAAATCGAAAATAAAGAGGAAGTCAGTGCTGCAGACTTCCTCTTCATGTTCAATTTGTCAGAAAACGGGGACAGTAATGCCAGCGCTGATTGGGCACCAGCGTCACGTGTCACAACAACAGCCCCGGGAGAATGAATGCTGACAATGTGGAAATGGTGCTGGCATGGGAGGTGAGTGTAAGTTTTATTATTTTATCGGGGCCAAGCGAGGGATTTGACATGGAACGGTCCAAGTAGTGGACAACTTCATTGAGCTTTTTTACAGATGTTGTTATGTTTACATCAAGAATTTGTTGAAATTTCATTGAATCCATTCTTCCATCTACCCATGAAATATTCCCGTGCTATTGGCTGCAACAAAACCCCAAAGCATGATTGATCCACACCCATGCTTAATGGTTGGTGAGATGTTCTTTTCCTGAAATTCTGTGCCCTTTTTTATTTACACCTACAGTTGTGCTCAAAAGTTTACATACCCTGGCAGAATTTTTGCTTTCTTGGCCTTTTTTCAGAGAATATGAATGATAACACCAAAACTTTTTGTCTACTCATGGTTAGTGGTTGGGTGAAGCCATTTATTGTCAAACTACTGTGTTTTCTCTTTTTAAATCATAATGACAACCCAAAACATCCAAATGACCCTGATCAAAAGTTCACATACCCCATTTCTTAAAACCGTGTATTGCCCCTTCTAACATCAATGACAGCTTGAAGTCTTTTGTGGTAGTTGTGGATTAGGTTCTTTATTTTCTCAGATGGTAAAGCTGCCCACTCTTCTTGCCTTCAGTTCCTGTAAATACCTGGGCTGTCTAGCATGAACTACAATCTTGGGATCTCCCCAGAGTGGCCTAATGATATTGAGGTCAGGAGACTGAGATGGCCACTCCAGCACCTTCACTTTGTTCTGTTGTAGCCAATGACGATGACAGGTTGACTTGGCCTTGTGTTTTGGATCGTTGTCATGTTGGAACATCCAAGTACGTCCAAGTACGTCCCATGCGCAGCTTCTGAAGCTTATGATTGCAAATTTGAAACCAGTATTTGCTGATAATGTGCTGCATTCATCTTTCCTTCACCTTTGACCAAGTTTCCTGTGCCTTTGTAGCTCACAAATCCCCAAAACATCAGCGATCCACCTCCGTGCTTTACAGTAGGAATGGTGTTCCTTTCATCATATGCCTTATTGACCAAATGTAACATTTATTGCTGTGGCCAAAAAGTTCAATTTTGGTCTCATCACTCCAAATTACCTTGTTTCAGAACTTTTGAGGCTTGTCTCTGTGCTGTTTTGCGTATTGTAGGCGAGATACTTTGTAGCATTTGGCAAGTATTGGCTTTCTTCTGGCGACTCGACCATGCAGCCCATTTTTCTTCAAGTGCCTCTTTATTGTGCATCTTGAAACAGCCACCCGCTAGTTTTCAGAGTCCTATATTTCAGCTAATGTTATTTGTGAGTTTTCTTTGCATCCCAAACAATTTTTCTGGCAGTTGTGGACAACATTTTGGTTGGTCTACCTGACTGTGGTTTTGTTTTTACAGAACCCCCAATTTTCCATTTGTTAATCACAGTTTGAACGCAGATGACATTGCATTATCAATCCCTTGGATATCTTTTTGTTTCCCTTTCCTGTTTTATATAGTTCAACTACCTTTTCCCGTAGATCCATTGACAATTCTTTTGTTTTCCCCATGACTTACAGTCCAGAAACATCAGTGGCTGGATGAAAGATGCAAGAGTCTATCTGGATGCCAGAAACTCACTCAGCTTTTATGCACACGTGCTGATTACAAACAAACAGGTCACAGGTGAGGATGTTACCTTTAGTAGCTAATCAAAACCATTTATGTCAACTTCTGTGCATGTTATCAGGCCAACATTACCAGGGTATGTGAAATTTTGATCAGGGTCATTTGGATGTTTTGGGTTGTAGAAAACACAGTAGTTTGACAGTAAATGGCTTGACCCAACTACTAACCGTGAGTGGAGAAAAAGTTTGGTGTTATCATTCATATTCTCTTAAAAAAAAGGCCAAGAAAGCAAAAAATATCGGACTAAAGCACGTTCATCTTTTTGACATAGAACCTGTCTCCTTCCTGAACGGTATGATGGCTGGACATTCCCATCTTGTTTGTACTTGCGTATAATTATTTCTACAGATGAAAGAGGCACCTTCAGGTATCTTTAAATTGTTCAAAAGAAAATATGGTGCATACAAAAGAAAAAATTACATGGTCAACATGACTCAGTCGACGCGTTTCGACTGCACTAGACAGTCTTACTCATGAGTCATGAGTAAGACTGCCTAGTGCAGTCAAAACGCGTCGACTGGGTCATGTCGCCCATGCAAATATTTCTTTTGTATGCATCATATTTTCATTTGAAAAAGAAAAAGAAAAGGAAAATAAAGTCCTGTTGAGCTGGACTCCAAATTTTTTTTTTTTAATTTTCTTTGATATGAGGGCAGGGCGAGGCCGGTGTCTGAGCCCCAGGTGGATAGAGCAACTGGGTGAGCTGGAATCAAGTTTTTATAATCTTTAAATTGTACCCAAGGATTAGTCAGACTAGTGCAAGTTTCTTCCTCATATCTTATACATAAAGAAGTAGTGAGTTTCAGGTGTGCATTAAAATACATCCCACATATGTGTCTCTAGTTAACTCAAATATTGCCGAAACACTTATCAGAAGCTTGCAAAAACATGACATCATCAAATGGGCAGTGCAGAATTATTTAAAGGCATAGTAATCTTTGTGTATATAAACTTTTGGCTTTGCAGTAAGTAATAAAAATGCCTTAAATATTCTCTCTCTCTCTCATTATTCTGGCATTTTTCAAATATTAATAAATATTGGAATCCTAATTGACCTAAAACGGGAAAGATTTACTCTGATTTCATGTCAGATATTGAGAAAAACTTGCATATGAGTCTTTTTACATAGTGTATGTAAAGTTCTGGTGCTAAGCGATCTTCCTGTTTCCAATTAACAATGGTATATGTAGGTTTGGTGTTTACATCAAGGTGATGAGTTGTCGACTGGCCTAGACACATCACTATAAAATGTATTTGCATCTACAAATAGTTGTCACATTACAAACGTTTGCTGCAGAAGACAAGTGAGAAAGCAATGAGTCAGCCTGCAGGAGGAAGAGAACACAGCTGTATCTGTGATCGACATGGCAGTGTATTCCACAAACCGCTGTGTTAATCATTTTTCAATATCTACAAAAACATATCTAGAAAAATATGCACAATACAAAGACAATCGAAAGATTTAAATTTGTCTTTCTTTTTTTTTTTTAAAGCAACAGGTAACTACTCCACTGTTAGTAAAGTCAACTTTGCAATTAGTCCTAAGTTATAGTAAATGTCCCTATGGCCAGATTATTTTTTCCAACACTCCTTAGGCTAAATGAGTCAGTGCGGGGCTTCCATCATTACCAAAATATTTGTTTTTCTTTTTACGGTATTTCCAGTCAAACTTAGAAATTCAGTAAAGATGCAATGAAGGATAACACATTTCTACTTTCACTAAAATGTTTGATATGGAAAAGGATATTTCATTTTCTGTGTGCAGCTGGCAAGAGTGATTGGAGCGTATAGTGAGCATTATTCATTCCAGAAAGCTCTTATAAGAGCAGAAGATTGTGAAGATTAGTTCTTCTTTAGGTGATGATAGCGTAGGGAGAGATTTAATAGGAGGAAGAGTAAAAGGCAGGCACCACCTGGCTGTTCTCATCATTGCAAGTACATGCTGCAGATCTCTGCTGTTTTCCATTGTGTTACATAGTTTAGCATTAGGAACAGAATGTGGGATTAGGGTGAAATAGGGAGGGGTTCATCAACTACCAAAATATAAAAATCAGCTATTTGTAGAGTAAAATAATATTAAGTAGCATCAGCATATACAAAACCATGTTTTGGGGGTAACCTACATAATATTCCTGTGTAGCAGCCAATAATTTTTTTTACCGCAAAATAATATTCCACAGTGCCAGCATATAGTAACATCCAGGGCTGCCACTAGGAATTTCAGGTCCCCATACTGGTGAAATTTTTGGGGCCCAGGCTCCACCCCATCCCCGCCTCCACCCGTCGAACTGTCCACAGTCAAAAGATTTTTGAAGCCACCACCACAACAAGCTAGACTCTTTTGGCCAGGCCCAACTCTACTCTATCTTATTGATCATTTGTTAAAATATCCAATACAATTTTGGTGCATTTTATTTATTTTTCAATTTTTACAATGACCAATAATATCAGATGCAGGGGACAAATACCACCGCACCATGACCAGACAGCATATTACCACACCATGGCACATATTACCACCACATAGTGACCAAATAATAGCACATGCAAGGAACAAATACCGCAACACCATTGCCAGACAACATATTACCACCACATAGTGAATGAATACTAAAATAATAATCAGTAATAAAAAAACACAATACTAATATCACCATAAGTGCCATTATAAACAGAAGATCTGTACATCGTATGCAGTGTTTGTGTACAGGTAATACAGTTATCACCGGTGACATTATGCACAGGAGCTCTCTCCACGACACAGACACTGCCACTGCTTTCTACAATGCCACTCTTGCATCAGCTATTGACACGGTCGCCCCTGTCATGCATAGCAGAGTGCGACGAACCAATAGAAAACCCTGGAACATTAACATCACTAAAAAGCTTCGGCAAGTATCCAGAATTGCAGAACGGTGTTGGAAGAAAACGCATTCACAAGATGATTTCACTGCACTCAAACAAGCAACACTGGCATTCAAATCAGCTCTCACCTCTGCTAAACAAGCCTACTTCACAACCCTCGTATCTTCTTTATCCCACAATCCCAAACAGTTGTTCAACACTTTTAACTCCCTCCTCCGCCCACCACTGCCCCCTTCGAGTTCCCTAATCGTTGCTGAGGACTTTACCACGCACTTCAAAAATAAAATAGACCAAACAAGGCAAGTCTTTGTTGGCCAACCACCACAACCCCTTTGTATGAGAGACCAATGCCCAAACCCCATTACTTCACTCTCCAAAATCTCTGAAGGGGAGCTTGCTCATCTTCTCTCCAAATCGCACCTCACTACTTGTGAACTTGACCCCATCCCATCCCACCTCCTCACCAACCTCACCACCACACTAATCCCATCCCTAACCCATCTATTCAACCTTTCACTAACTTCTGGTACCTTCCCCTCTGCCTTCAAACATGCCACAACTTAAAAAGCCATCCCTTGACCCAAGCGGTATGTCCAGCTATCGCCCCATATCTTTGCTACCATTTGCTTCCAAACTCCTTGAGCAGCACGTCCATGCTGAACTTTCCTCTCACTTTGCATCTATCTCTCTCTTCGACAACCTACAATCTAGCTTCCGTCCCCACCATTCCACTGAGACTGCCCTGACCAAAATTACTAACAACTTACTTACAGCCAAAGCTAACAGACAATTCTCTATACTCCTCCTCCTCCTAGACCTGTCCTCTGCCTTCGACACAGTTGACCACTGCCTCCTACTACAGATCCTCTCTTTCTTTGGGGTCAAAGACCTTGCCCTATCTTGGATTTCCTCATACCTTTACAACCACACATTTAGCGTTTCCTACTCCCATACTACCTTTTCATCTCGCCCCCTCTCTGTTGGAGTCCCCCAAGGCTCTGTCCTAGGACCCTTACTCTTCTAAATCTATACACTCGGCCAGTACCATCTATATGCCGATGACACTCAGATCTACCTCTCTGGCCCAGATGTCACCTCTCTGCTCTCCAGAATCCCAGAGTGTCTATCGGCCATATCCTCCTTCTTCTCCTCTCGCTTCCTCAAGCTCAATGTGGAAAAATCTGAACTCATTATCTTTCCTCCATCTCGCATATCTTCCCTACCTGATCAATCTATCAAATAAATGAAATCACACTTTCCCCTGCCCCCAAAATCCGCTGCCTCGGAGTGACCATTGACTCTGCCCTGTCCTTCAAACCACACATCCAAGCTCTCGCCACCTCCTGTCGCCTCCAGCTCAAAAATATTTCCAGAATCCATCCTTTCCTCAACCCACACTCTACCAAAATGCTCGTGCATGCCCTAATCATCTCCCGCCTGGACTACTGTAACATACTCCTCTGTGGCCTACCTTCTAACACTCTCTCGCCCCTCCAGTCCATCCTTAACTCTGCTGCCCGACTAATTAATCTCTCTCCTCGCTACACTCCTGCTTCCCCTCTTTGCAAATCCCTTCACTGGCTCCCAATTTCCCAGCGTATCCAGTTTAAATTACTAACACTGACCTACAAAGCCATCCACAATATTTCTCCTCCGTATATTTCCACACTAATCTCTCAATGTCTTCCCTCACGTAATCTCCGGTCCTCCCAAGACCTCCTCCTCACCTCTACGCTTATTCGCTCCTCACAAAATTGCCTCCAAGACTTCTCCCAAATATCACCCATCCTCTGGAATTCAGTGCTCCAACACATCCGGTTATCCACTACTTTTGGATCCTTCAAAAGAAACCTGAAAACCCACCTCTTCAAGAAAGCTTACAGCCTGTAAAGACCACACGGCCACTTCAACACCATTGGAGCTACTGCAACCCTCGACCTACTGTCTCCTTCCCCATAATCCTGTAGAATGTAAGCCTGCAAGGGCAGGGTCCTCGTCCCTCTGTATCAGTCTGTCACTGTTAGTTTTGTTTACTGTAAGTGATATTTGTATTTTGATGTAACCCCTTCTCATGTACAGCACCATGGAATTAATGGTGCTATATAAATAAATAATAATAATAAAAAAGCTCTGTATATAGTGTATAGTGTAAAAGTAATACATTGACATTGTACACAGGACCACTGTATATAGCATACAGTGTATAGTGTCAGTGTACAGGTAACACACTGAATTACCAGTGACGTCCCTACATGAAGTCCTTCATATTTGCTTTTCATCTTCATCCAGCACAGATCGCCATCCCTTCTTCCAGCCAGGGCTGGCTCGTCTCTGCAGGAAATAACACAGTTATCTAGAGCATCGCTTGCAGAACACATTACTTCTTTTTTTCCCAAACTATAAACCACACCAGATGAAGAAAAAAGGTGACAGTGTTACTCTGCTCAGTAACAGGACTGTCTTCCCCATTTAAAACAGTATTCTCAAAAATAAAATGAATACCTCACTGCAGTAATTATATCCCCCATCCTGGCCCCCATGTCTCTCATTCCTGGCTCTATCCATATGTTCTCCCATCCTGCCCCATATGATCTCCCCATCTGCCCCATCTGTCCCATAATCCTGCCCCATGATCTTGCCCACCTGGCCCCATTTGTTTCCATCCTGCCCCATGATTCTGCCCCATATGCCTCCATCATATCCACCCTGCCCCATGATCCTGCACCATCTGTCTCCATCCTGCCCCATATTCCTGTACCATCTGTCTTCATCCTGCACCATATTTCCATTCTGCCCCGTGTCTCCAAACCTGCCCCGTCTCCATTCTGGCCCCTTGTCTCCATTCTGTCCCCTTGTCTCCATTCTGCCCCATTGTCTCCATTCTGCCCCGTGTTTCCATTTTGCCCCCATGTCTACATTCTGAGCCTTGTCTATATTCTGCTCCCATCTCCCATTATGCCTCCGTTTCTCCATCTCATGGTCAATTCATGTCTGAAGAGGTGGAGGATAGCACAGATGCCATCAGATCAGCCTCAAATGAGAAGAAGTAGATTGAGGAATTGGAAGATGACGTGGTTGATGTTGAGGCCACTGATCCAACCTGGCATGCCTAGCGAGCAGAGCAGTGCAGAGAAGGATGGATCCATAGCACGAAAACAGGCAAGAAGAGGTAGTGGATTGACCAGAGGGAGAACTCGGTCAACTGTTCCACGGACCCCCCCCCCCTGTGTCTGAGGGTGAAACCACTGCCCCTTCCTCTGTGTTATGGCCTTCCCAATCTGCTGACCAAGAAGCAGGCGCTGATGCCTCCTGTTCACAACCTGCAGTTGCACACAACAGTCAGCAACCACGTCCAGTTCACTGTCCCAGCGCAGCATCCAATTGTCCCTGCCCCAGATGTTTCCCAGAAAGTAGAAATATCCACCCATCCACCCACAGGCCCAAACGCTAAACACACACATTGCCAGATTGCTAGCCCTGGAAATGTTGCCGTTTCAACTTGTGGGAACTGAGTCTTTCCGAAACCTTTTGGCAGTGGCAGCCCCATGGTACTCGATTCCCAACAGCCACTATTTTTCTCGGTGTGCCGTCCCCACGTTACATAACCATGAGTTACACAATATCAGCCAGGCTCTGGCCAATGCAGTCACAGGGAAGGTCCATCTAACCACAGACACATGGACAAATCTTGTGGGCAGGGATGATACATTTCCCTGATGGCACACTGGGTTAACCTGGTGGAGTCTGGGACAGAGTCAGAGGCTGGGACATCACACATCTTATCTACACCAAGAAAAGCGTGCCCAACTTCTATCAGGGTTTAAGTCTCCTTGTATTCCAGTTCCTGTCTCTCCTCCTCCTCACTGGAACTAGCCTCCCCATCACTTATCAGCTGGAAAATCTGCAGCACTGCCTTAGCAAAGTGGTGGCACGCTCTGCTGAAGCTCATCTTAGGTGATAAAGCTCACAATGCAGCAATGCTGTTGAAAGGGATAAAAGAACAGACCGATCAGTGGCCCTTGCCACTGAACCTCTATGAGACCATCACATCGGAAACAGCTAGTTATGGGTGTAACTTTGATGAAGAGGGAGAAGTTGATCAATATGGTGAAGGACTACTTAAGTGATCATACCAGCATCCTTCTTGATTCTTCAGTGCCCTTTAGCTATTGGTTGTCCAAGCTGCACACTTGGCCTGACCTCTCCTTGTACTCCTTGGAGGTGCTGCCGTGCCTTGCTGTAAGTGTGTTGTCTGAGCGGATTTTTAGTTTGGCAGGTGCAATCATAACAGACAGGTGCACATGGCTGTCAACAGAAAATGCAAACAGGCTGACTCTTTTAAAGTTGAATAAGGGCTGGATTTCCTCCGACTTTGTAAGCCCTACGTATGACAGCGACGTAATGTAAATGCAGCCCAAATGTTTTTTTGGGAAGTTGTCTTAACGTCCATCCCTTACCATCCAAACCCATTTTGTTAAGGAAATCACCTCCTCCTCCTGCTTCTGCAACAAGTACTTATTGTTCATCGTTCATCTATGTATACCAAACATGGGTAATGATGAAACTTGTACTCCCTATCTCTATCTCTTGTAATAACTGCAAAGTGTATTATGATGTCCCCATCACGGCATCTTTCAGCTGGTCTGATAGAGACCCCTTGGGTAATTTTTGGAAAACTTTGAATATTGTGAGGTCCCCATCATGGCCTCTTTCAGCTTGTATGATACAGACCCCTTGAAGTAATTTTTGAAAACCTTTGTACATTGTGCAATGGTCAAATCCCTACTCTCAATCTCTTTCTACTGTAATAACTGTGAAATGTATTTCGAGGTCCCCATTACGGCCTCTTTCAGCGTGTATGATACAGACCCCTTGGAGTAATTTTTGGAAACCTTTGTACATTGTGCAATTGTCAAATTTCTACTCTCAATCTCTACCTCTTGCAATGTTTCCTCACATAGTACTCATCGTATTCTACGATACTGTGACCCCGGCCTAAAAGGAAAAAGCAAATGGATAGTTCTGCGCTACCGTGAAAGAATGAATAATGCCTACCCAATAGTAAGCTGTTTATTCGTCAATGCGTTTCAAAGTATACAACATCAATTACAGTTGAAAGACAAAGTAAATTAACTTTTTGTAATGTCCTTTATTGTTGCATTGATTACTAATAAAATGGAGTCAGATTGTTATTTACCCCTTAATAATATATATTAAGCCGCTCTACCAAACGTCAAGGTATACCCATGTCAGAGCAGTCCTAACTAATGTATGTAATCCCTATCTGATGTATTTAAAACCTGGTCATATGTACAATACCTGTATGAGCAGGATTCAGAAAAGGAATGTCCATGTGGACACGCTGGACAGAACGGCTCCTGTGCGCACAGCTCAAAAAAAGAGGGGTGGAGGCCTCCCCAGTCTTGTGGACACAAGAAAACAATTATATAAAACCAGAACACATGAGCTGCGCGCACAGTGAACAAGCCCATAGAGACATGTTCACACCACCAAGAGACTTGAAAACACAAAAAAGCACAGTAAAACCAAAAACACACTGTTGCAAAAAAATCACAGTGAACAGCAAGTGCTAGTAAAAAGATGGAAAAAACAGGGTATTTGGTTGATACGTTTTTTGCAAAAAATATATATTAAGCCGCTCTACCAAACGTCAAGGTATACCCATGTCAGAGCAGTCCTAACTAATGTATGTAATCCCTATCTGATGTATTTAAAACCTGGTCATATGTACAATACCTGTATGAGCAGGATTCAGAAAAGGAATGTCCATGTGGACACGCTGGACAGAACGGCTCCTGTGCGCACAGCTCAAAAAAAGAGGGGTGGAGGCCTCCCCAGTCTTGTGGACACAAGAAAACAATTATATAAAACCAGAACACATGAGCTGCGCGCACAGTGAACAGGCCCATAGAGACATGTTTACACCACCAAGAGACTTGAAAACACAAAAAAGCACAGTAAAACCAAAAACACACTGTTGCAAAAAAATCACAGTGAACAGCAAGTGCTAGTAAAAAGATGGAAAAAACAGGGTATTTGGTTGATACGTTTTTTGCAAAAAATATATATTAAGCCGCTCTACCAAACGTCAAGGTATACCCATGTCAGAGCAGTCCTAACTAATGTATGTAATCCCTATCTGATGTATTTAAAACCTGGTCATATGTACAATACCTGTATGAGCAGGATTCAGAAAAGGAATGTCCATGTGGACACGCTGGACAGAACGGCTCCTGTGCGCACAGCTCAAAAAAAGAGGGGTGGAGGCCTCCCCAGTCTTGTGGACACAAGAAAACAATTATATAAAACCAGAACACATGAGCTGCGCGCACAGTGAACAAGCCCATAGAGACATGTTCACACCACCAAGAGACTTGAAAACACAAAAAAGCACAGTAAAACCAAAAACACACTGTTGCAAAAAAATCACAGTGAACAGCAAGTGCTAGTAAAAAGATGGAAAAAACAGGGTATTTGGTTGATACGTTTTTTGCAAAAAATATATATTAAGCCGCTCTACCAAACGTCAAGGTATACCCATGTCAGAGCAGTCCTAACTAATGTATGTAATCCCTATCTGATGTATTTAAAACCTGGTCATATGTACAATACCTGTATGAGCAGGATTCAGAAAAGGAATGTCCATGTGGACACGCTGGACAGAACGGCTCCTGTGCGCACAGCTCAAAAAAAGAGGGGTGGAGGCCTCCCCAGTCTTGTGGACACAAGAAAACAATTATATAAAACCAGAACACATGAGCTGCGCGCACAGTGAACAGGCCCATAGAGACATGTTTACACCACCAAGAGACTTGAAAACACAAAAAAGCACAGTAAAACCAAAAACACACTGTTGCAAAAAAATCACAGTGAACAGCAAGTGCTAGTAAAAAGATGGAAAAAACAGGGTATTTGGTTGATACGTTTTTTGCAAAAAATATATATTAAGCCGCTCTACCAAACGTCAAGGTATACCCATGTCAGAGCAGTCCTAACTAATGTATGTAATCCCTATCTGATGTATTTAAAACCTGGTCATATGTACAATACCTGTATGAGCAGGATTCAGAAAAGGAATGTCCATGTGGACACGCTGGACAGAACGGCTCCTGTGCGCACAGCTCAAAAAAAGAGGGGTGGAGGCCTCCCCAGTCTTGTGGACACAAGAAAACAATTATATAAAACCAGAACACATGAGCTGCGCGCACAGTGAACAAGCCCATAGAGACATGTTCACACCACCAAGAGACTTGAAAACACAAAAAAGCACAGTAAAACCAAAAACACACTGTTGCAAAAAAATCACAGTGAACAGCAAGTGCTAGTAAAAAGATGGAAAAAACAGGGTATTTGGTTGATACGTTTTTTGCAAAAAATATATATTAAGCCGCTCTACCAAACGTCAAGGTGTACCCATGTCAGAGCAGTCCTAACTAATGTATGTAATCCCTATCTGATGTATTTAAAACCTGGTCATATGTACAATACCTGTATGAGCAGGATTCAGAAAAGGAATGTCCATGTGGACACGCTGGACAGAACGGCTCCTGTGCGCACAGCTCAAAAAAAGAGGGGTGGAGGCCTCCCCAGTCTTGTGGACACAAGAAAACAATTATATAAAACCAGAACACATGAGCTGCGCGCACAGTGAACAGGCCCATAGAGACATGTTCACACCACCAAGAGACTTGAAAACACAAAAAAGCACAGTAAAACCAAAAACACACTGTTGCAAAAAAATCACAGTGAACAGCAAGTGCTAGTAAAAAGATGGAAAAAACAGGGTATTTGGTTGATACGTTTTTTGCAAAAAATATATATTAAGCCGCTCTACCAAACGTCAAGGTATACCCATGTCAGAGCAGTCCTAACTAATGTATGTAATCCCTATCTGATGTATTTAAAACCTGGTCATATGTACAATACCTGTATGAGCAGGATTCAGAAAAGGAATGTCCATGTGGACATGCTGGACAGAACGGCTCCTGTGCGCACAGCTCAAAAAAAGAGGGGTGGAGGCCTCCCCAGTCTTGTGGACACAAGAAAACAATTATATAAAACCAGAACACATGAGCTGCGCGCACAGTGAACAAGCCCATAGAGACATGTTCACACCACCAAGAGACTTGAAAACACAAAAAAGCACAGTAAAACCAAAAACACACTGTTGCAAAAAAATCACAGTGAACAGCAAGTGCTAGTAAAAAGATGGAAAAAACAGGGTATTTGGTTGATACGTTTTTTGCAAAAAATATATATTAAGCCGCTCTACCAAACGTCAAGGTATACCCATGTCAGAGCAGTCCTAACTAATGTATGTAATCCCTATCTGATGTATTTAAAACCTGGTCATATGTACAATACCTGTATGAGCAGGATTCAGAAAAGGAATGTCCATGTGGACACGCTGGACAGAACGGCTCCTGTGCGCACAGCTCAAAAAAAGAGGGGTGGAGGCCTCCCCAGTCTTGTGGACACAAGAAAACAATTATATAAAACCAGAACACATGAGCTGCGCGCACAGTGAACAAGCCCATAGAGACATGTTCACACCACCAAGAGACTTGAAAACACAAAAAAGCACAGTAAAACCAAAAACACACTGTTGCAAAAAAATCACAGTGAACAGCAAGTGCTAGTAAAAAGATGGAAAAAACAGAGTATTTGGTTGATACGTTTTTTGCAAAAAATATATATTAAGCCGCTCTACCAAACGTCAAGGTATACCCATGTCAGAGCAGTCCTAACTAATGTATGTAATCCCTATCTGATGTATTTAAAACCTGGTCATATGTACAATACCTGTATGAGCAGGATTCAGAAAAGGAATGTCCATGTGGACACGCTGGACAGAACGGCTCCTGTGCGCACAGCTCAAAAAAAGAGGGGTGGAGGCCTCCCCAGTCTTGTGGACACAAGAAAACAATTATATAAAACCAGAACACATGAGCTGCGCGCACAGTGAACAAGCCCATAGAGACATGTTCACACCACCAAGAGACTTGAAAACATAAAAAAGCACAGTAAAACCAAAAACACACTGTTGCAAAAAAATCACAGTGAACAGCAAGTGCTAGTAAAAAGATGGAAAAAACAGGGTATTTGGTTGATACGTTTTTTGCAAAAAATATATATTAAGCCGCTCTACCAAACGTCAAGGTATACCCATGTCAGAGCAGTCCTAACTAATGTATGTAATCCCTATCTGATGTATTTAAAACCTGGTCATATGTACAATACCTGTATGAGCAGGATTCAGAAAAGGAATGTCCATGTGGACACGCTGGACAGAACGGCTCCTGTGCGCACAGCTCAAACAAAGAGGGGTGGAGGCCTCCCCAGTCTTGTGGACACAAGAAAACAATTATATAAAACCAGAACACATGAGCTGCGCGCACAGTGAACAAGCCCATAGAGACATGTTCACACCACCAAGAGACTTGAAAACACAAAAAAGCACAGTAAAACCAAAAACACACTGTTGCAAAAAAATCACAGTGAACAGCAAGTGCTAGTAAAAAGATGGAAAAAACAGGGTATTTGGTTGATACGTTTTTTGCAAAAAATATATATTAAGCCGCTCTACCAAACGTCAAGGTATACCCATGTCAGAGCAGTCCTAACTAATGTATGTAATCCCTATCTGATGTATTTAAAACCTGGTCATATGTACAATACCTGTATGAGCAGGATTCAGAAAAGGAATGTCCATGTGGACACGCTGGACAGAACGGCTCCTGTGCGCACAGCTCAAAAAAAGAGGGGTGGAGGCCTCCCCAGTCTTGTGGACACAAGAAAACAATTATATAAAACCAGAACACATGAGCTGCGCGCACAGTGAACAAGCCCATAGAGACATGTTCACACCACCAAGAGACTTGAAAACACAAAAAAGCACAGTAAAACCAAAAACACACTGTTGCAAAAAAATCACAGTGAACAGCAAGTGCTAGTAAAAAGATGGAAAAAACAGGGTATTTGGTTGATACGTTTTTTGCAAAAAATATATATTAAGCCGCTCTACCAAACGTCAAGGTATACCCATGTCAGAGCAGTCCTAACTAATGTATGTAATCCCTATCTGATGTATTTAAAACCTGGTCATATGTACAATACCTGTATGAGCAGGATTCAGAAAAGGAATGTCCATGTGGACACGCTGGACAGAACGGCTCCTGTGCGCACAGCTCAAAAAAAGAGGGGTGGAGGCCTCCCCAGTCTTGTGGACACAAGAAAACAATTATATAAAACCAGAACACATGAGCTGCGCGCACAGTGAACAAACCCATAGAGACATGTTCACACCACCAAGAGACTTGAAAACACAAAAAAGCACAGTAAAACCAAAAACACACTGTTGCAAAAAAATCACAGTGAACAGCAAGTGCTAGTAAAAAGATGGAACAAACAGGGTATTTGGTTGATACGTTTTTTGCAAAAAATATATATTAAGCCGCTCTACCAAACGTCAAGGTATACCCATGTCAGAGCAGTCCTAACTAATGTATGTAATCCCTATCTGATGTATTTAAAACCTGGTCATATGTACAATACCTGTATGAGCAGGATTCAGAAAAGGAATGTCCATGTGGACACGCTGGACAGAACGGCTCCTGTGCGCACAGCTCAAAAAAAGAGGGGTGGAGGCCTCCCCAGTCTTGTGGACACAAGAAAACAATTATATAAAACCAGAACACATGAGCTGCGCGCACAGTGAACAAGCCCATAGAGACATGTTCACACCACCAAGAGACTTGAAAACACAAAAAAGCACAGTAAAACTAAAAACACACTGTTGCAAAAAAATCACAGTGAACAGCAAGTGCTAGTAAAAAGATGGAAAAAACAGGGTATTTGGTTGATACGTTTTTTGCAAAAAATATATATTAAGCCGCTCTACCAAACGTCAAGGTATACCCATGTCAGAGCAGTCCTAACTAATGTATGTAATCCCTATCTGATGTATTTAAAACCTGGTCATATGTACAATACCTGTATGAGCAGGATTCAGAAAAGGAATGTCCATGTGGACACGCTGGACAGAACGGCTCCTGTGCGCACAGCTCAAAAAAAGAGGGGTGGAGGCCTCCCCAGTCTTGTGGACACAAGAAAACAATTATATAAAACCAGAACACATGAGCTGCGCGCACAGTGAACAAGCCCATAGAGACATGTTCACACCACCAAGAGACTTGAAAACACAAAAAAGCACAGTAAAACCAAAAACACACTGTTGCAAAAAAATCACAGTGAACAGCAAGTGCTAGTAAAAAGATGGAAAAAACAGGGTATTTGGTTGATACGTTTTTTGCAAAAAATATATATTAAGCCGCTCTACCAAACGTCAAGGTATACCCATGTCAGAGCAGTCCTAACTAATGTATGTAATCCCTATCTGATGTATTTAAAACCTGGTCATATGTACAATACCTGTATGAGCAGGATTCAGAAAAGGAATGTCCATGTGGACACGCTGGACAGAACGGCTCCTGTGCGCACAGCTCAAAAAAAGAGGGGTGGAGGCCTCCCCAGTCTTGTGGACACAAGAAAACAATTATATAAAACCAGAACACATGAGCTGCGCGCACAGTGAACAAGCCCATAGAGACATGTTCACACCACCAAGAGACTTGAAAACACAAAAAAGCACAGTAAAACCAAAAACACACTGTTGCAAAAAAATCACAGTGAACAGCAAGTGCTAGTAAAAAGATGGAAAAAACAGGGTATTTGGTTGATACGTTTTTTGCAAAAAATATATATTAAGCCGCTCTACCAAACGTCAAGGTATACCCATGTCAGAGCAGTCCTAACTAATGTATGTAATCCCTATCTGATGTATTTAAAACCTGGTCATATGTACAATACCTGTATGAGCAGGATTCAGAAAAGGAATGTCCATGTGGACACGCTGGACAGAACGGCTCCTGTGCGCACAGCTCAAAAAAAGAGGGGTGGAGGCCTCCCCAGTCTTGTGGACACAAGAAAACAATTATATAAAACCAGAACACATGAGCTGCGCGCACAGTGAACAAGCCCATAGAGACATGTTCACACCACCAAGAGACTTGAAAACACAAAAAAGCACAGTAAAACCAAAAACACACTGTTGCAAAAAAATCACAGTGAACAGCAAGTGCTAGTAAAAAGATGGAAAAAACAGGGTATTTGGTTGATACGTTTTTTGCAAAAAATATATATTAAGCCGCTCTACCAAACGTCAAGGTATACCCATGTCAGAGCAGTCCTAACTAATGTATGTAATCCCTATCTGATGTATTTAAAACCTGGTCATATGTACAATACCTGTATGAGCAGGATTCAGAAAAGGAATGTCCATGTGGACACGCTGGACAGAACGGCTCCTGTGCGCACAGCTCAAAAAAAGAGGGGTGGAGGCCTCCCCAGTCTTGTGGACACAAGAAAACAATTATATAAAACCAGAACACATGAGCTGCGCGCACAGTGAACAAGCCCATAGAGACATGTTCACACCACCAAGAGACTTGAAAACACAAAAAAGCACAGTAAAACCAAAAACACACTGTTGCAAAAAAATCACAGTGAACAGCAAGTGCTAGTAAAAAGATGGAAAAAACAGGGTATTTGGTTGATACGTTTTTTGCAAAAAATATATATTAAGCCGCTCTACCAAACGTCAAGGTATACCCATGTCAGAGCAGTCCTAACTAATGTATGTAATCCCTATCTGATGTATTTAAAACCTGGTCATATGTACAATACCTGTATGAGCAGGATTCAGAAAAGGAATGTCCATGTGGACACGCTGGACAGAACGGCTCCTGTGCGCACAGCTCAAAAAAAGAGGGGTGGAGGCCTCCCCAGTCTTGTGGACACAAGAAAACAATTATATAAAACCAGAACACATGAGCTGCGCGCACAGTGAACAGGCCCATATAGACATGTTCACACCACCAAGAGACTTGAAAACACAAAAAAGCACAGTAAAACCAAAAACACACTGTTGCAAAAAAATCACAGTGAACAGCAAGTGCTAGTAAAAAGATGGAAAAAACAGGGTATTTGGTTGATACGTTTTTTGCAAAAAATATATATTAAGCCGCTCTACCAAACGTCAAGGTATACCCATGTCAGAGCAGTCCTAACTAATGTATGTAATCCCTATCTGATGTATTTAAAACCTGGTCATATGTACAATACCTGTATGAGCAGGATTCAGAAAAGGAATGTCCATGTGGACACGCTGGACAGAACGGCTCCTGTGCGCACAGCTCAAAAAAAGAGGGGTGGAGGCCTCCCCAGTCTTGTGGACACAAGAAAACAATTATATAAAACCAGAACACATGAGCTGCGCGCACAGTGAACAAGCCCATAGAGACATGTTCACACCACCAAGAGACTTGAAAACACAAAAAAGCACAGTAAAACCAAAAACACACTGTTGCAAAAAAATCACAGTGAACAGCAAGTGCTAGTAAAAAGATGGAAAAAACAGGGTATTTGGTTGATACGTTTTTTGCAAAAAATATATATTAAGCCGCTCTACCAAACGTCAAGGTATACCCATGTCAGAGCAGTCCTAACTAATGTATGTAATCCCTATCTGATGTATTTAAAACCTGGTCATATGTACAATACCTGTATGAGCAGGATTCAGAAAAGGAATGTCCATGTGGACACGCTGGACAGAACGGCTCCTGTGCGCACAGCTCAAAAAAAGAGGGGTGGAGGCCTCCCCAGTCTTGTGGACACAAGAAAACAATTATATAAAACCAGAACACATGAGCTGCGCGCACAGTGAACAAGCCCATAGAGACATGTTCACACCACCAAGAGACTTGAAAACACAAAAAAGCACAGTAAAACCAAAAACACACTGTTGCAAAAAAATCACAGTGAACAGCAAGTGCTAGTAAAAAGATGGAAAAAACAGGGTATTTGGTTGATACGTTTTTTGCAAAAAATATATATTAAGCCGCTCTACCAAACGTCAAGGTATACCCATGTCAGAGCAGTCCTAACTAATGTATGTAATCCCTATCTGATGTATTTAAAACCTGGTCATATGTACAATATCTGTATGAGCAGGATTCAGAAAAGGAATGTCCATGTGGACACGCTGGACAGAACGGCTCCTGTGCGCACAGCTCAAAAAAAGAGGGGTGGAGGCCTCCCCAGTCTTGTGGACACAAGAAAACAATTATATAAAACCAGAACACATGAGCTGCGCGCACAGTGAACAAGCCCATAGAGACATGTTCACACCACCAAGAGACTTGAAAACACAAAAAAGCACAGTAAAACCAAAAACACACTGTTGCAAAAAAATCACAGTGAACAGCAAGTGCTAGTAAAAAGATGGAAAAAACAGGGTATTTGGTTGATACGTTTTTTGCAAAAAATATATATTAAGCCGCTCTACCAAACGTCAAGGTATACCCATGTCAGAGCAGTCCTAACTAATGTATGTAATCCCTATCTGATGTATTTAAAACCTGGTCATATGTACAATACCTGTATGAGCAGGATTCAGAAAAGGAATGTCCATGTGGACACGCTGGACAGAACGGCTCCTGTGCGCACAGCTCAAAAAAAGAGGGGTGGAGGCCTCCCCAGTCTTGTGGACACAAGAAAACAATTATATAAAACCAGAACACATGAGCTGCGCGCACAGTGAACAAGCCCATAGAGACATGTTCACACCACCAAGAGACTTGAAAACACAAAAAAGCACAGTAAAACCAAAAACACACTGTTGCAAAAAAATCACAGTGAACAGCAAGTGCTAGTAAAAAGATGGAAAAAACAGGGTATTTGGTTGATACGTTTTTTGCAAAAAATATATATTAAGCCGCTCTACCAAACGTCAAGGTATACCCATGTCAGAGCAGTCCTAACTAATGTATGTAATCCCTATCTGATGTATTTAAAACCTGGTCATATGTACAATACCTGTATGAGCAGGATTCAGAAAAGGAATGTCCATGTGGACACGCTGGACAGAACGGCTCCTGTGCGCACAGCTCAAAAAAAGAGGGGTGGAGGCCTCCCCAGTCTTGTGGACACAAGAAAACAATTATATAAAACCAGAACACATGAGCTGCGCGCACAGTGAACAAGCCCATAGAGACATGTTCACACCACCAAGAGACTTGAAAACACAAAAAAGCACAGTAAAACCAAAAACACACTGTTGCAAAAAAATCACAGTGAACAGCAAGTGCTAGTAAAAAGATGGAAAAAACAGGGTATTTGGTTGATACGTTTTTTGCAAAAAATATATATTAAGCCGCTCTACCAAACGTCAAGGTATACCCATGTCAGAGCAGTCCTAACTAATGTATGTAATCCCTATCTGATGTATTTAAAACCTGGTCATATGTACAATACCTGTATGAGCAGGATTCAGAAAAGGAATGTCCATGTGGACACGCTGGACAGAACGGCTCCTGTGCGCACAGCTCAAAAAAAGAGGGGTGGAGGCCTCCCCAGTCTTGTGGACACAAGAAAACAATTATATAAAACCAGAACACATGAGCTGCGCGCACAGTGAACAAACCCATAGAGACATGTTCACACCACCAAGAGACTTGAAAACACAAAAAAGCACAGTAAAACCAAAAACACACTGTTGCAAAAAAATCACAGTGAACAGCAAGTGCTAGTAAAAAGATGGAAAAAACAGGGTATTTGGTTGATACGTTTTTTGCAAAAAATATATATTAAGCCGCTCTACCAAACGTCAAGGTATACCCATGTCAGAGCAGTCCTAACTAATGTATGTAATCCCTATCTGATGTATTTAAAACCTGGTCATATGTACAATACCTGTATGAGCAGGATTCAGAAAAGGAATGTCCATGTGGACACGCTGGACAGAACGGCTCCTGTGCGCACAGCTCAAAAAAAGAGGGGTGGAGGCCTCCCCAGTCTTGTGGACACAAGAAAACAATTATATAAAACCAGAACACATGAGCTGCGCGCACAGTGAACAAGCCCATAGAGACATGTTCACACCACCATCAGATAGGGATTACATACATTAGTTAGGACTGCTCTGACATGGGTATACCTTGACGTTTGGTAGAGCGGCTTAATATATATTTTTTGCAAAAAACGTATCAACCAAATACCCTGTTTTTTCCATCTTTTTACTAGCACTTGCTGTTCACTGTGATTTTTTTGCAACAGTGTGTTTTTGGTTTTACTGTGCTTTTTTGTGTTTTCAAGTCTCGGTGGAGTGAACATGTCTCTATGGGCTTGTTCACTGTGCGCGCAGCTCATGTGTTCTGGTTAAATATGCGATACTTACCTGGTCCCGGTGTCCGGCTCCTTCTCCCGGACAGCTGTCTTCGGTGCCGCAGCTTCTTCCTCTATCAGGGGTCACCGTTACCGCTGATTAGGGAAATTACTATGTGGCTCCACCCCTATGGGAGGTGGAGCCACTTATTCATTTCTCTAATGAGGGGTCCCACGTGACCGCTGAACAGTGGAAGAACTGCAGCACCGAAGACCGTGGGACGGCAGGGTGAGCGCCAGGATCGCTGGAAGCAGGTAAGTATGCCTCAGCGCTCTCACCCCCTCACCCGCAGACCCTGCCACCCACCTTGACTCGAGTATAAGCCGAGAGGGGCACTTTCAGCCCAAAAATTTGGGCTGAAAATCTCGGCTTATACTCGAGTATATACGGTATTTGTTCTCTGCTGTTTTTGTAGTAATCTTTTTTAAGCAGGAGAAATTATCTTATATTTTTATTTTTTTTTTAACTTACATAAATTATTGGTTTTGCTGGTAAAAAAAAACTATATAAAAAACTAATTTTGGGATGATTTACTTTCACACTAAATGATCCATTGAATTAATTAGGTTATTATAGTTGTAAAGATACTTAATATATAGTGCAAGAAATAAGTATTGCACATGTCACCAATTTTCTAAGTAAATATATTTCTAAAGGTGATATTGACATAAAATTCTCACTAGATGTTGGTAAGCACCCATTCAATCCACACAAGCAAAGAAATCAAACCACAGATGTATATAAATTAAGTTATGTGTAATAATAAAATATGACACAGGAAAAAAGTATTGAACACATGAAGAAAGAGAGGTGCAAAAGTCATGAAAACCATGACACCAGCTGAAATCAGTAATTAGAAAGGAATCCCACCACTGAGTGAAAAGCAATATCAGCTGGTTCAGCTGATGTCCTATTAAAAAGTATCTCGCTACCAAGGTGTAAAACAATAAACATCTCATGATGACTAAAATCAGTGAGCTGTCTCAAGACCTTCACAACCTTTTTGTTGCAAAATATACTAATGGCTGTGGATCCAGAAGAATTTGTAAACTACTGAAGAATCCAGTAAGCAGGAGTGTGGATGCAACAGCGCAGAGAATGTACGCAGCGCGGTGGCACAGTGGTTAGCACTGCAGCCTTGCAGCGCTGGAGTTCTTGGTTCAAGCCCCACCAAGGACAACATCTGCAAAGAGTTTGTATGTTCTCTCCGTGTTTGCGTGAGTTTCCTCCGGACACTCCGGTTTCCTCCCACATTCCAAAGACGTACTGATGGGGAATTTAGATTGTGAGCCCCAGCGGGGACAGCGATGATAATGTGTGCAAAACTGTAAAGCGCTGCGGAATATGTTAGCGCTATATAAAAATAAAGATTACTATAAAAAAATAAAGATTATAGACAGAGCAATATCCATGGCCCCCAGCTGTGAGCTTTAGCAAGACTGGTTGCTAAAAATGGAGGGGGACCCCACACCATTGTTTTAAATTGTTTATTTAAATAATTAAAAAAACAGCATGGGGACCCTCCTATTCTTGATAATCAACTTTGCTGAAGATGACAGCTGATGGTTGCAGCCCCCAGCTGTGAGTTTTGCCTGGCTGGTTATAGAAAATAACCCACACTGCTTTTTTAATTTATTTATTTATTTATAGCACAGGTGGTGGCTGATGAATACCCCCATCAGCCACTCCTGTTGTCACTGTTATTAGCAGCAGCAGGAGTAGACTGATGGGAGTAATAGTCCCATCAGCTGCCACCTGCTGTCTCTTTTATCACTTCAATGTAACTCTCATCATTCTCCTCTGCTTGCACCAATCGCCAGCAGAGCATGGGAGAATGATGAGAGCCGTGTTCAGTACCAGGCGCTGGGGAACAGAGCTTACTGTAATGCTTCTTCCCCAGCACCGATGCGTGTCACATGGATGACATCCATGTGTGTTATGCATATGCACATGTGAGGGATGTCTTGTGGCTCATGCTGACTTTAAAAGACAGACATGTCAGTGTGTTTTACCCACGGACATAGTCCGTGTAAACATAATAACATATGCACAGACCCATTCAATTGAATAGGCAAATAGAGCTCCGCTCCTTCCGAGTCTCTCCGTATGGCTAAGTAGTACTGTACAGCCACATATGGGGTATTGCCACGTTCAGTAGAAATTGTGGGATATTTTAGCGCTATTTTTACCCACTTCTTGTGTGAAAATGTAAAATCTTTGGCTAAAACTATATTTTGGTGATAAAAATGTAGTTATTTTATCTTCACTGCCCAATGGTATAAAATTGTATGACACACCCATGGTGTCAATATGATCACTGCACACCTAGATGAATTTATTGAGAGGTGTAGTTCGTAAAATGGGGCACTTATTGGGGGGTTCTACTGTTCTGACACCTCATGGGCTCTCCCAGTGGGTCATGGCACCTGCAAACCAAAACAGTAAAATGTGGCGCCCCTTGCCTTCTGAGCTTTGCACTGTGCCCGAAAAATATTTCCCAATTACATGTAGGGTATTGGCACACTCAGGAAAAAATGTACCTCAGTTTGTTGTAAAAAAATTTCCTATTAGCTCTAAGAAAAGTTAAAACCTTGAGGCTAAAACAATATTTTAGTGGTAAAAATGTAATTTATTCTTTCTTCACAGCTCAGTGGAATAAAATTCTGTGAGGCACATATGGTGTTAATATGATCACTGAACCCCAAGATGAATTCATTTGGGAGAGTAGTTTATAAAATGAGTTCACATATAGGGGGTTTCAGTTGCTCTGGCACCTCAGGGGCTCTGTCAATGTGACATGGCACCCTCAAACCATTCCAGCAAAATCTGAACTCCAATATGTCACCTATTCCCTTATGAGCTTTGCACTGTGCCTCAAAAGTAGTATTCCTCTACATATAGGGTATCGGCGTACTCAAGAAAAATTGCACAACTTTTGAGGTCCAATTTCTCCTGTTGGTAAAATAAAAAATTGGGGACAAAAAATTCATTTTTGTGGAGAAAATATGATTTTTTATTTTCATGGCTCTACATTATAAACTTCTGTGAATCACTTTGGGATTCAAAGTGCTCACCACACATCTAAATAAGTTCCTTGGAGGGTCTAGTTTCCAAAATGGTGGCATTTGTGGGGGGTTTCCACTGTTTAGGCACATCAGGGGCTCTCCAAACGCGACATGGCATCCAATCTCAATTCCAGCCAATTTTGCATTGAAAAATTAAAACGGCGCTCCTTAACTATCGAGCTCTACAATGCACCCAAACAGTGGTTACTCCCATATATGGGGTATTAGAATACTCAGGACAAATTGTACAACAACTTTTGGGGTCCAATTTCTCCTGTTACCCTTGGTAAAATAAAAAATTGGGGGCGAAAAGATCATTTTGGGGAAAATATGATTTTTTATTTTTACAGCTCTACGTTATAAACGTCTGTGAAGCACTTGGGGGTTGAAAGTGTTCATCACACATTTAGATAAATTCCTTTGGGGGGGTCTAGTTGCCAAAATGGTGTCACTTGTGGGGGTTTCTACTGTTTAGGCACATCAGGGGCTCTCCAAATGCAACATGGTGTTCGATCTTAATTCAAGCCAATTTTGCATTGAAAAAGTTAAACGACGCTCCTTCCATTCCGAGCTCTGCATTGCACCCAAACACTGGTTTACCTCCACATATGGGATATCGGCATACTCAGGACAAATTGCACAACAACGTTTGGGATTCAATTTCTCCTGTTACCATTGGTAAAATAAATAATTGGGGACAAAAAATCATTTTTGTGGACAAAATATGATTTTTTTTATTATCACTGCTCTACGTTATAAATTTCTGTGAAACACTTGGGGGTTCAAAGTGGTCACCACACATGTAGGTAAGTTATTTGGGGGGGTCTAGTTTCCAAAATTTTGTCAGCTATTGGGGTTTTCACTGTTTTGGCACATCAGGGGCTCTCCAAACGCAACATGGCGTCCGATCTCAATTCCAACCAAATTTGCGTTGAAAAAGTTAAACGTGCTCCTTCCCTTCCAAGCTCTGCCATGCGCCCAAACAGTGGTTTACCCCCACATATGGGGTATCAGTGTACTCAGGACAAATTGCACAATATCTTCTGGGGTCCAACTTCTTCTGTTACCCTTGGCAAAATAAAACAATTGGATCTGAAATACATGTTTTGCGAAAAAAAGTTAAATGTTCATTTGTGAAGCACCTGAAGGGTTAATAAACTTCTTGAATGTGGTTTTGAGCATCTTCAACGGTGCAGTTTTTAAAATGGTGTCACTTTTGGGTATTTTCTATCATATATAACCCTCAAAGTGACTTCAAATGTAATGCGGTCTCTAAAAAAAAGGGTGTTGTAAAAATGAGAAATCGCTGTTCAACTTTTAACACTTATAACTTCCTAAGAAAAAAAATGTTGGTTCCAAAATTGTGCTGATATAAAGAAGGCTTGTGGGAAATGTTACTCATTAAGTATTTTGTGTGACATATCTTGATGATTTAAGGGCATGAAAATTCAAATTTGGAAAATTGTGAATTTTTCTAAATTTTTGACAAATTTCCATTTTTTTCACAAATAAACGCAAGTCATATCAAACACATTTTATCAATACCATGAAGTACAATATATTTTGAGAAAACAGTCACAGAATCACTGGGATCCATTGAAGCATTGAGTTATTACCTCATAAAGGGACAGTTGTCAGAAATTGTAAAAATTGGCCCGGTCATTAACAAGCAAACCACCCTCGGGGGTAAAGGGGCTAATGGGGTGCCTATGGAACAATATCAATGAATATAAAAAAGCAATGACAGTACAGTAAATTTGACTACGTGGAATATTTACACAATCCTAACTGTGCAGTCCTATTCCTAAAATAACAAAACGCTAGTATCTTCAACCACATTTTGGTCCTAAGGTTTTAACCCTAAGTATTATTTCAATGCTTAAAAAAGAAGAAATGAAGATGTGGCACTCACCAAGTAGTGTAACAATCAAAGTCCTTTATTTTCCATGTAATGGGTTGAGGACGTTATTCAAAGCTGCTAGAATGACCCAGCCAATCACCTGATCTGAATTCATTAGAAAACGTATGGATGGAAGTAAAGCTCAGAGTTCAAAGAAGGAGCTGACAGAACCTTCTGTATTTGGAGAGTGTTTGTGTGGAAGAACGGGTCAAAATCACGCTTGAGCAATTTATATGACTAGTTTTTCCATAAAAAGGTGCCAGGTCACTTCTCCAACTGAAGAGCGGTGAATAATCTCACTGGTCTTCAGATGTTCCTGGTCACTCTGGACCACATTGGATTCAGTGGAATATAGCAGACCTGCATGGGAGTCTTTTTTTAATAAAGTGGTGAACGAGGGATTGTGTCAGGGAGTGCTTATTTCAATGAAGTATTTTTGTGTGTGCATTTTTCTTTTTTTTATGGGTTAGTAATGAGAGTGACTGATAGACACCTATCCAATACTAACACTGGGGCTTGATGTCATCTGCATTTTTAGAGAATTCACACCCGACATCGACCCCACACTCCTTTACCCCGATTGCCACCACAGCAGAACAATCAGGAAGAGCCAAGGCAAAGCGCCAGAATTTTCTGCAACCAGCAAAAGTAAAGCAGACAGCTGAGGGCTCATATTTTTAGATTGTGAAGGGCTCAATAACAAGGGGCCTTCCCAGTCTGATAACATCAGCTCTCAGCTGTCTGCCTTATCTTTGCTGGTTATAAAAATTAAGGGGACCCATGTCATTTTTTCTGTTTATTTTTTAATCATAAAAAGCTGGCCAATAAGCTCCACAAGGTCCATTTTATAATATGTCGGGGGGGGGGGCAATTATATGTCTATATGTCTGTCGGTCTGTCTATATGTCTGTCTATATGTCTGCACGTCTATCTATATCTATATGTGTTATCTATTTCTATTGAACATCAAGAGGAAGTGAGGGTTGCGGCATCTTCTGAATGTTCAATATTTCCGAAGGCAGAGACAGTGACTCCAGAGCTGATTGGATGCTGTGCTCACATGTCATAATAACACTACATGAGAGCCCATGGAATGTGAGTGCTGACAACACTGGAATGGCACAGGCACAGGAGGTGAGTATAACTGATTTTATTTTATCTGGGCCAAACATGGGGAATAGAGAGGGGTTGTCTTAGTAGTGGAAAAACCCTTTAATGGAGACATAGAAAATGTGTTAGGCTTGGATATTATTAGAATCTAGCTGAAGAGCCCGGCGTTGCCCGGGCATAGTAGCTAACCACGGTTAGTTATAACAGATTATAATGACTACCGTATTTTTCCCTTTATAAGACGTACCCCAAATTTTGAGGAGAAAAATAGGAAAAAATGTTTTTTAATAAAATGGTGGTGCTCCTTGTAATCCATGCATCTTATTGCTTGCCGGGGGTGGTGGCTACGGTGAAGTGGGGACCCAGGGTCGCTGCTGGAGGAGGAAGGAGCGGGGTGATGCTGCAGGCTGGAGGCTGGGATGAAAGGGTGTCCGGTAGTGCTGCTGGTGTCTGGCGCTGCTGCCCGATGCTCTGCAGGTGTCTCCGGTCCCCGGGGGTGCTGCGGGGGTGTCCAGTGGTCCTGATGCGGGTGTCTGGCACTGCTGCCCGGTGCTCTGCTGGTGTCTCTGGTGCTGCAGGTGCCCAGACAGCGCTGCCCGGGGCTGCTGCAGCAGTCTCCGCTGCTGCCGGTGATCTGCCAACATTTTGTGAAAGGCCAGAGCCCCAGCAGTCCCATGGTTTCCTGTGCGGTGGACTCCTGGAAAATGGCCAGCAGGGGAGCAGTGCATGTGCAGTTGGAGATCTCGGCGCAGAGATATCGGGAGATGAGATTTCTGCGCATGTGCCGCTCTTCCTGTGGCCTTTTTCCAGGAGTCCACTGCACAGGAAACCATGGGACTGCAGGGACGGGCCCCGGCAGCACCGGAGACTGCCGCAACAGTATCAGGCAGTGTCGGCCGCGCACCCACTTTTCCGTGCACCAGAGACACCCGCAGAACACTGGCTAGCAGCGCCGGACACCCGCAGCACCACCGGACACCCTTTCATCCCAGCCTGCAGCCTGCAGCAACGGCACCTGTAAGGTAGATTCACACTATAAAACGCACCCCCATTTCCTGCCCAAATTTTGGGGAAAAAAGTGCGTCTTATAATCAGAAAAATATGGTATATTACATATAAAGCACAGCTTTTTTCCTTTATTGTCACCTTCTCCGGCAACACCTCACACTCCTCTTCCACATACAATTGTAACATAGTAACATAGTTAGTAAGGCCGAAAAAAGACATTTGTCCATCCAGTTCAGCCTATATTCCATCATAATAAATCCCCAGATCTACGTCCTTCTACAGAACCTAATAATTGTATGATACAATATTGTTCTGCTCCAGGAAGACATCCAGGCCTCTCTTGAACCCCTCGACTGAGTTCGCCATCACCACCTCCTCAGGCAAGCAATTCAAGGAAACACTTGATCCCGAGAGAAATTGCACTAATTGCAATAAAGCGTATCATATACACATATCTGTATTTGAGGAAGGATGTGATTTTCCTCACCAAATCTCGTCATGATCCCATAGGCATAGAAGTCCATGGCCGACACTTTTTTCCCTGAAGGGTTGACTGTTGCAGGATTTGACTGAGATATTTCAAAGTGATAGCCATCCTGTCCCTGACAAAATATAATTGGATATTGCAGTGCATCATTGGACCTGTGAGTTTCTGCTACCTATTGCAAACCATTGTACCTTTTCTGAAGCACAATGTCAAGGCTGTGAAACTCATTACCCACAATCAAAATAGCTACCTCAAAAAATGTGGGGGCATTGAAACGCCACTGATGCTCACCTTGTAGTGTTTTGTCAGATCTGATTGTAATCATCACTTGGCATACAGTGTAGTCTTGAAAAGTTGAACATATTGATTGTTTAAGTGAAGGAACTGCTGCAAGTTAGTGACAATATCAAGGCAAATGTTTGGAATTAAAGAGCATCTCTGTTGAGCTTCTGCTTCTATATTTCCCATCAAGAAGAGTTGAAGAAAATGAGGTTAATTTCCTAGTAATGGAAGCAGTGAGCCAATTGAGTGGTAAATCTGTCCTTGAGCTTTGAACATGGGCATAAATCCAGTTGAAAAAAATGGCTTGATACATACACACACACACCTACACTCAGCTTTATATATATATATAGATACTGTATATTTATTTAGTCCCCAACAATCACTACAGATTTTTTTACCCTTTTTATAGTTGTTTTAACATGGTTATGTTTTGCCTGGGTGATTTCTTGCTTTTTAATGTAAGTATTTGATATTGTTTATGCTATTATAAAACATTTTGCGTATCTTTCTAAATAGTTATTATTTGTAAGCTTACCATCTGCAGACCATTGATGGATCTAGCTGAATTATGTGAGATCTGCAGAGAACCTGATGAGAGTCTCTGGCTCTCATACTTATACCATACCAGTTAAAAGTTTGGAACAGTTTTCTTTGTTTTTATTGGAATGTGCATAATGTAGATTCAAACTGAAGGCAGTAAACCATGAAGGTACATACGTATATGGAAACATTGAGTAAAGAAATGCAAGTGAAATAAACCAGTATTTGTGTTAAATCTTACCTTCCTCAAAGTACCTTTCTTTTACGCTCATCACAACTTTACACGCGCCTGGCATTCTCTCAAACAGCTTCATTCAATAGTCACGTGTAATGGCTTTCCAACAGTCTTGAAGGAGTTATCAGACATGCAGAATAGGCTTGAGCGAAACGGATCGAACAAATTCAAAAGTCGCCGACTTTTGGCAAAGTCGAGTTTCATGAAACTCGACTCGATCCTAGTGTGGGATCGGCCATGCGGTCGGCGATCTTCGCGCCAAAGTCGTGTATTGTATGACGCATTTGGCGCCATTTTTTTCAGCCAATGAAGGAGCGTGGGCAGAGTGATGACATAGGTCTTAGGGGCGTGCACGCCTATCGCCATCTTCTCGCTTGTGCTCTGTAGCGATTTGCAATGTTTAACACCAGCTTTTCTGTTCAGGGACGGAGGGGAGAGAGAGAGAGATTTCCCATTGACTTTGCATTGTGTTTCGTATTTCGGTCGATCCCCGACTTTTCGCGATAATCGGCCGATTTCACTCGACTTGAATTTTGAGATAGTTGGGTTTCGCGAAACCCGACTCGACCCTAAAAAAGTAAAAGTCGCTCAACCCTAATGCTGAACACTTGTTGGTTGCTTTGCCCTCACACTGCAGTCCAATTCTTCCCAAACCATCACAATAGGGAAACCATTCCCTCACTTTTTCTGTGTCTCACAAAGACTTGCTAGTTTGCATGAGAAGTCACAAATTTTGACTCATCAGACCACAGTACAGATTTCAAATGATCTAGTGTTCAGTCCTTGTTTTGCTGGTCTCAAATAACTGTTCTCCTTTGCAATCGTCTATAGTAGCTTTTTTGCACCAATTTGACCATAAAGGCTTTTTTCTCACAGTCTCTTCTGGATGCTTGATGTTCAGTTGAATCTGCTACTTGATGTCTGTGCATCATTTGTGAGGGCTGTTATTTAACGTGCTGGAGCTGTTAATTCTGATGAGCTTATCCTCTGCAGCAGAGGTAGTTCTTCTTCCTTTCCCCATGGAAGTCCTCCTGAGACCTATGATACTATCATGTCTTAAAGTACTGATGAACTGTTGTTTTTTTTTCTTCAGTTGAGTGATTTTTGCTATATTCTGGCTTAGAATGGTAATAGGATATGACTTGGAACAGTATTGAACTCTGAACCATCACTGCCACTGCTAAACACACTACCTGAAGGCAGGTGATTCCACAAATGAACTCTTGACAAGGGATACCTCTTAATTGAAAGCTATTCCACCAGGCGATACATGATGAACTACTTGATAGAATGCCAAGAGTGTCTAAACTTGTCATCACAGAAAACAAGGGACTACTTTGATGAAGGTAAGGTTTAATACATTTTCTGGTTTGTTTCACACGGGTTTTTTAACTCTTATGTGTACCCTTGTGGTTACGCTGCCTTCAGTCTAAATCTACAATGTGCACATTCCAAAAAAGAACAAGGAAAACCACATCAAGAACAGGTGTGTTCAAACTTTTGACCAGTACTGAAAGATTAAATAAAATAAATTTGATCTGCCAAAGTTTATGGGCTAGCAGCACACTTAGACTTAGCACCACACACCTCAAGCTTTAACCAGATATCCAAATTAGTACTAATGAATAGTAATAGTATTTGACACCAAAGTAAAAACCACACAATTGCCTTTGACTTAGATCCTGTATTAGGTACTGTATGCATAATATTGTTGTTTGGGTTATTTGGTTCTATTTTCAGTCATTTACACATTGTTCTCACATTTCCTTGACTCCTCTCAGTGAAAGATCAGAAATTATCTCATATTGTCCTTGGAGACATAGAACAAGCTTGTATAAGTGAAGGACTATTAGTGAAAACACTGGAATAAAAGAGAAAAGAAAAACAGAGAGCCAGATGGACAGATTGTAAGATAGTGAGATGAGGAGGGGGATGAGAGTCTGGAAGAAGAGGGGAGGAAAATAAGTTTCAGAAAGGAGGAGGAGACAGAAGGGGAAGGGAAAACTGAGTTTCACAGAGAAGCTTCTGCAGAGAAGGGAACTTTCACTCAGTTTCAAACTTTTTTTGCAACATGGATCCAAAATCCAGTATCTGAGGGAGGTCAGCCCCACAGAACGGTGAGTGTGAATAACGTTTGGCCTCTGTACTAGTAAATGGAGGCGGCAGCGTCCATACTTGTACTTGGCAGCATCTCTCGACTGAGTTGTGGATGTTAACATCTAGACATCAGACACAAAGCAGCATCTAGGAAAACCTTTAGTTTGTGATGACTTTCTGACATTGGCATGTAATGAGTGTGACTTCTGATACTGTGGCATTTCCAGCATTACTATGCTTTAGATGAAGCTCCAAGTTTACTTTTCTCACTCATTCATAATCATATTACTTCAACTGATTGTTTTGCTATACAGTAGAATAAAATATATCTACTGCATAACATTTAGTACAAATAGTAATAGTTCCCATTTTTGTGTATCCACTGAAAATGTATTGTTTGCAAAAATCTCTATATACTGTGGCTTACTAGTGGTAATATTCCTATTTTTTACAATCCAATTATATCATCTGCTGGTTCCTACTAGATTTAGTTAGACAAAGAACATATTATTTTCTTCTATGCTAATGGTAATTGCTATAGCAGAGCCCCGGAGTGCAGACTAGCCTTTTCATGTGCCTCTTACTGGAGATCCTCCTATGGAAACAGCCTCTTCTAAAATAATGACATCAGACCTGCCAACTCAATGAATTTTAGGAAACCTTAAAGTTCTGCAGTTTGTTGGATGCCTGCAAGTAAAGGGAGGGAGTAGAGTCATGATATTTGATATTCCACAGTCTCGAAGCACAATGGCCATTGCAGGATGGATCTAACCTTCCTTAGCCTATATCACAATGTTACCTAATACAGTAGTATTGTATAGGCAAATATTGACAAAATGCAAACATAACATGGTATATTAAAAATGATCTAAACAGTTGCTGGATGTAAAAGTTTGCCAATGCCTTTTGTAATATCGGTGTTAGTAAAATGAATATAACCAACTAAATTATATTTACCGGTAATTGTAAATATCTTTGTAATTTGTGCCAGAAAAGTGTGCTCCAGTAATAAAAAAATAATAAATAAATGAATGTACGTGATAAAATGGCCAGTATGCAACATTTATAATATATAGTATAATACACCATATAGAGAAAAGGCAAATGCACTATATCTCTACATTCTTCATAAAAACATATTCTGCAATGGGATAAATAGGATAAATGGAATAAATCACTTTGTCAACTGCCATGATGACTATGTTAACATATGTATTTTTCATATTAAGGCTTTTTAGAAGGATTTTGCTTTTGAAGTGAATAGGCCATATGTTGTTTAAGATTGCAGAACGCTTCATCACGTAGGTGAAATCACTCTTCTTAAAGTGACAGCACTTTGTCTAGTTATTGTCGTTACTTAGAAGCATTGTAGTTCCCTTTAAATGATCTATTACCTTACTGTGCCTTTCCTATGTTTTATGAGTAGAGGTCATACGCCCAGGGCCTGGGGTATTTCATAGGTCCAAATGGAATTCTAGCATGTATTTACCTGTGGGAGATATCTGTCAGGACAGGCTCATCACCTACTAACACTATAAACTGCTCTATTAACCATTTCATTGACTGCCTGTATTTATATAGTCCATATATCTAAAACGCATTTGGAGCTAATCCACGTCATTGACTGCACATGGAAACTAGACAAGGAATTCTGATCCAATTTATTTCCTGTACATTCCTCTCTAGAGCCTCAGGCCTGGAAGGGAACATTATACAATACCACATTGGAATTAGTTTCTCCCAGGTGTACTATGAAGTAACACTTCTGCTCTGTTTCTGTGCAGAATACACTTTCAACAGAAGAAATCTGCAGTTTCCATTCTGTCTGCAAGGACAGGTATCCACAAATATGTCAGATTACACATGTACGTTATCATGACGAGGCTTATATTTCTCAGTCAAACATTTCCCATTGTAAAGGGACAAAAGGAGATACAATAAAAGTACTATTTATTCTTGCTAAAAATGTAAAATTTGCATATAAAATGTATAATTTGTGCAGTTGTAACATGTAAATGGTCGCCACTTCGCTAATATAATATTGAGACTGCAGCCAAGTAATGAGTTAATTTGTCTGATAGCAACATCAGGTTGAATCACTGTCAGTTTCCAAGGAAATCAACATTGTTTTTGTCATAATAAAACATCTACACCACTGGAAGACAAAGAAACAATAAATGGCCCTTTGCAGCCCAATAGCTCATAGTAATGAACAATTCCAGATGGAAATGAGCCCTCTTAACTCATGAACCCTGTGGGGCTGTGCCAGTTGCACCAATGGCATGTCTGCCCCTCATCTAAACACGCCCCCAGAAGCTGGCAGCGAAACGCGCATCGGGGTGAGGGGATGCTACGAGTACAATCGCGATCTACTTTGTAATTATCTCTTTTATTATTATTATCACTTGGCACATTTAGATGGTTTATCAGTATGGACATCTTATGGAGACATTGTATTCAATTATTTTGGCACATCTCCTAGGTATCTTTGTGTTACCATACACACGGATTTTCTATATTTCTTGGCCACATTCCAGCGGTGTACATAGTGTGTGATATATCTTTATGGAGTTTCTGTCTACTGAGGGGTTTCTATTGACATTGTGGTTATTATATAGTTTAGCATTTATTGATACTATGACTGTGTATAACATGGAAGCTCTATTAGCATGAACACATATGATTGATTATTATAGCATATTACGGTGCAATATTATTACTCTAGCTTTGGTTATGTACAGTAATTTTCTGTATCCCATATGACCCCCTTTTTTGAGTTTGTACTTCACTACAGTGTGCTCTAGCGTCCTTTGGATGGCATTTTGCTTTTTAGAATTTTTTTTACTACATTGTTTTTATGTGTAATTAATAAAATTAGTTTTTTACTATAACTGTTGGGATCTCTTCTTTGCCCTGTATACTACTTTATATGGGATTAGTTGTTTCATTGTTGTGAAGTGTCCACAGTATATTTAGACATATGTTGATTTGCCTCATCTAAACATATAAAGTCAAATAAATCATTTTTATAAACATTTCTAAGGCTAAAAGTGGTTTTCCCACAAAGTTCAGGACGCAAAAGAGAGTATACAGACAGGACAGCATGGGGCACAGCTTGTTCGAGTGAAAATCGCTTTAAAGGGTTGTTTTAATGCTCAATCTTCAGGAGCTCCCTGGTCCTCAATTTCCTGTTCGGTGGTGCACTACTGATGACTGATAGTTCAAACCAGCAGCATGGTTGTGGCAATGGTCCAAACTGAGAGCTCATCTAGGCTGCATGCAGAGGCAGTTTTATCTCTGGATCAAGGGAGAAGCTCGGGAGAACTGAAGGCAGTCGGATTTGATATCTGACCAGTTACAGAGCATCGCGAGCAGGCTGTAAAGAATAAAACCTGCAAGCAGTGCTTACTCCTTACCCAGTATCCAGGCATTCGGAGACTGAATGCTGTTTGGTAACCTAGGCAACGAGCTGTACACTATACGGTATATTTAAAAATCTCTCTGTCTTTGAGAACAGTTCTGAGGTTCCGCAGATAATTACCACATCCGAAGATGGCTTTGGTTCAAATCACTGAAGTAAAATAAAAATCTCACCTTGATCGGTGTTTATAATACAATTGAAGTTATATTTGGCAGATTACCAATATTTTGAAATACTGCATCAGTTTTATGAAACAATTCAAAAGAAAAATTTACTTTGATACCCCTAGCAACCAATCACAATGCAGCTGTTATTTGGAATTATGCTCTTGAAAAATTAAAGCTGTTCTGTGATTGGTTGCTATTGGCAACAAAGTTAGTTTTCCCTTTAGGCAGCTTTAGCCACTATATTCTTTCTTTGCAATGTTATTCTTTTGGGGTGTTAATACAGTTTATAATAATTCTGGGAAACATATTTGAGCCTTATAGTATGTAGGGATATGATTCATGACCCACTACACGCTTAGACACTGAAGTGTCAGCATCCACACCGGCGCCACCGACTAACAAGCATCAGCCATACACCATATTGGTCCATGCGATACCAATTCTTATTAACATTTGGGAACAAATTTCCTTCACTTTGCCACTATGTGATCAAGGCCACTAAATTGGCTGAAACGTCTGCCGGTCGCTTCACCACTAATTATAAATTAACCCTCACTTGAAGCATATTTTTCAATCTGTACGAGTGCAGTGTTTTTTATGAACTACTTAAAAGAAACCTGTCAGTGGATTCATGCTGCCCAAACCGCAGACAGCATGAATCAGAGCCTAGCTGCACAAATACAGCCAGGTATGTTTTCCTGGAGCTCATCAGATTGATATATCTTTCTGTGAAAAGTTTGCTTAACCCCTTAGTGACCGAGCCAATTTTGACCTTATTGACCAAGCCAGTTTTTTATAATTCTGACCACTGTCACTTTATAAGGTTATAGCTCAATGGATTCCATTGATTCTGAGATTATTTTTCCTGAGATATTATACGTCATGTTAATGGTAAAATGTTTGCAATATGACTTGCGTTTATTTATGAAAAAAATGGATATTTGGAAAAATTTTTTGCAATTTTCAAACTTTTAACCCCTTCATGACCCAGCCTATTTTGACCTTAAAGACCTTGCCGTTTTTTGCAATTCTGACCAGTGTCCCTTTATGAGGTAATAACTCAGGAACGCTTCAACGGATCCTAGCGGTTCTGAGATTGTTTTTTCGTGACATATTGGGCTTCATGTTAGTGGTAAATTTAGGTCAATAAATTCTGCGTTTATTTGTGATAAAAACGGAAATTTGGCGAACATTTTGAAAATTTCGCAATTTTCACATTTTGAATTTTTATTCTGTTAAACCAGAGAGATATGTGACACAAAATAGTTAATAAATAACATTTCCCACATGTTTACTTTACATCAGCACAATTTTGGAAACAAAATTTTTTTTTGTTAGGAAGTTATAAGGGTTAAAATTTGACCAGCGATTTGTCATTTTTACAACGAAATTTACAAAACCATTTTTTTTAGGGACCACCTCACATTTGAAGTCAGTTTGAGGGGTCTATATGGCTGAAAATACCCAAAAGTGACACCATTCTAAAAACTGCACCCCTCAAGGTACTCAAAACCACATTCAAGAAGTTTATTAACCCTTCAGGTGCTTCACAGCAGCAGAAGCAACATGGAAGGAAAAAATGAACATTTAACTTTTTAGTCACAAAAATTATCTTTTAGCAACAATTTTTTTATTTTCCCAATGGTAAAAGGAGAAACTGAACCACGATAGTTGTTGTCCAATTTGTCCTAAGTACGCTGATAGCTCATATGTGGGGGTAAACCACTGTTTGGGCGCACGGCAGGGCTTGGAAGGGAAGGAGCGCCATTTGACTTTTTGAATCAAAAATTGGCTCCACTCTTTAGCGGACACCATGTCACGTTTGGAGAGCACCCGTGTGCCTAAAAATTGGAGCTCCCCCACAAGTGACCCCATTTTGGAAACTAGATGCCCCAAGGAACTTATCTAGATGCATAGTGAGCACTTTGAACCCCCAGGTGCTTCACAAATTGATCCGTAAAAATGAAAAAGTACTTTTTTTACACAAAAAAATTCTTTTAGCCTCAATTTTTTCATTTTCACATGGGCAACAGGATAAAATGGATCCTAAAATGTGTTGGGCAATTTCTCCTGAGTACACCAATACCTCACATGTGGGGGTAAACCACTGTTTGGGCACATGGTAAGGCTCGTAAGGGAAGGAGCGCCATTTGACTTTTTGAATGAAAAATTATTTCCATCGTTAGCGGACACCATGTCGCGTTTGGATAGCTCCTGTGTGCCTAAACATTGGCGCTCCCCCACAAGTGACCCCATTTTGGAAACTAGACCCCCCAAGGAACTTATTTTGATGCCTAGTGAGCACTTTAAACCCTCAGGTGCTTCACAAATTGATCTGTAAAAATGAAAAAGTACTTTTTTTTCACAAAAAAATTTTTTCGCCTCAATTTTTTCATTTTCACATGGGCAGTAGGATAAAATGGATCATAAAATTTGTTGGGCAATTTCTCCCGAGTACGCCGATACCTCATATGTGGGGGTAAACCACTGTTTGGGCACTCGGCAGGGCTCGGAAGGGAAGGCGCGCCATTTGACTTTTTGAATGGAAAATTAGCTCCAATTGTTAGCGGACACCATGTCGCGTTTGGAGAGCCCCTGTGTGCCTAAACATTGGAGCTCCCCCACACGTGACCCCATTTTGGAAACTAGACCCCCGAAGGAACTTATCTAGATGCATATTGAGCACTTTAAACCCCCAGGTGCTTCACAGAAGTTTATAACGCAGAGCCATGAAAATAAAAAATAATTTTTCTTTCCTCAAAAATGATTTTTTAGCCTGGAATTTCCTATTTTGCCAAGGATAATAGGAGAAATTGGACCCCAAATATTGTTGTCCAGTTTGTCCTGAGTACGCTGATACCCCATATGTGGGGGTAAACCACTGTTTGGGCGCACGGCAGGGCTCGGAAGGGATGGCACGCCATTTGGCTTTTTAAATGGAAAATTAGCTCCAATCATTAGCGGACACCATGTCACGTTTGGAGAGCCCCTGTGTGCCTAAACATTGGAGATCCCCCAGAAATGACCCCATTTTGGAAACTAGACCCCCAAAGGAACTAATCTAGATGTGTGGTGAGGACTTTGAACCCCCAAGTGCTTCACAGAAGTTTATAACGCAGAGCCATGAAAATTAAAAAAAAAAATTATTTTCTCAAAAATGATCTTTTAGCCTGCAATTTTTTATTTTCCCAAGGGTAACAGGAGAAATTTGACCGCAAAAGTTGTTGTCCAGTTTCTGCTGAGTACGCTGATACCCCATATGTGGGGGTAAATCACTGTTTGGGCACATGCCAGGGCTCGGAAGTGAAGTAGTGACGTTTTGAAATGCAGACTTTGATGGAATGCTCTGTGGGCGTCACATTGCGTTTGCAGAGCCCCTGATGTGGCTTAACAGTAGAAACCCCCCACAAGTGACCCCATTTTGGAAACTAGACCCCCAAAGGAACTTATCTAGATGTGTGGTGAGCACTTTGAACCCCCAAGTGCTTCATAGAAGTTTATAATGCAGAGCCGTGAAAATAATAAATACGTTTTCTTTCCTCAAAAATAATTATTTAGCCCAGAATTTTTTATTTTCCCAAGGGTAACAGGAGAAATTTGACCCCAATATTTGTTGTCCAGTTTCTCCGGAGTACGGTGATACCCCATATGTGGGGGTTAACCACTGTTTGGGCACACGTTGGGGCTCGGAAGTGAAGTAGTGACGTTTTGAAATGCAGACTTTGATGGAATGCTCTGCGGGCGTCACGTTGCGTTTGCAGAGCCCCTGATGTGCCTAAACAGTAGAAACCCCCCACAAGTGACCCCATTTTGGAAACTAGACCCCGAAAGGAACTTATCTAGATGTGTGGTGAGCACTTTGAACCCCCAAGTGCTTCATAGAAGTTTATAATGCAGAGCCGTGAAAATAATAAATACGTTTTCTTTCCTCAAAAATAATTATTTAGCCCAGAATTTTTTATTTTCCCAAGGGTAACAGGAGATATTGGACCCCAATATTTGTTGTCCAGTTTCTCCTGAGTACGCTGATACCCCATGTGTGGGGGTAAACCACTGTTTGGGCACACGTCGGGGCTCAGAAGGGAAGTAGTGACTTTTGAAATGCAGACTTTGATGGAATGGTCTGCGGGCGTCACATTGCGTTTGCAGAGCCCCTGGTGTGCCTAAACAGTAGAAACCCCCCACAAGTGACCACATTTTAGAAACTAGACTCCCCAAGGAACTTATCTAGATATGTGGTGAGCACTTTGAACCCCCAAGTGCTTCACAGACGTTTACAACGCAGAGCCGTGAAAATAAAAAATCATTTTTCTTTCCTCAAAAATGATGTTTTAGCAAGCATTTTTTTAGATTCACAAGGGTAACAGGAGAAATTGGACCCCAGTAATTGTTGCGCAGTTTATCCTGAGTACACTGATACCCCATATGTGGGGGTAAACCACTGTTTGGGCACACGTCAGGGCTCGGAAGTGAGGGAGCACCATTTGACTTTTTGAATACGAGATTGGCTGGAATCAATTGTGGCGCCATGTTGCGTTTGGAGACCCCTGATGTGCCTAAACAGTGGTAACCCCTCAATTCTACCTCCAACACTAACCCCAACACACCCCTAACCCTAATCCCAACTGTAGCCATAACCCTAATCACAACCCTAACCACAACCCTAATTCCAACCCTAACCCTAAGGCTATGTGCCCACGTTGCGGATTCGTGTGAGATATTTCCGCACCATTTTTGAAAAATCCGCGGATAAAAGGCACTGCGTTTTACCTGCGGATTTTCCGTGGATTTCCAGTGTTTTTTGTGTGGATTTCACCTGCGGATTCCTATTGAGGAACAGGTGTAAAACGCCGCGGAATCCGCACAAAGAATTGACATGCTGCGGAAAATACAACGCAGCGTTTCCGCGCGGTATTTTCTGCACCATGGGCACAGCGGATTTGGTTTTTCATATGTTTACATGGTACTGTAAACCTGATGGAATACTGCTGCGAATCCGCAGCGGCCAATCCGCAGCCAAATCCGCACCGTGTGCACATAGCCTAATTCTAAAGGTATGTGCACACTGCGGAAAACGCTGCAGATCCGCAGCAGTTTCCCATGAGTTTACAGTTCAATGTAAACCTATGGGAAACAAAAATCGCTGTACACATGCTGCGGAAAAACTGCACGGAAACGCAGCGGTTTACATTCCGCAGCATGTCACTTCTTTGTGCGGATTCCGCAGCGGTTTTACAACTGCTCAAATAGAAAATAGCAATTGTAAAACCGCAGTGAAATGCGCAGAAAAAAACGCGGTAAATCCGCCATAAATCTGCAGCGGTTTAGCACTGCGGATTTATCAAATCCGCAGCGGAAAAATCACAGAGGACCAGAATACGTGTGCACATACCGAAACCCTAACCCTAGCCCTAACCCTACCCCTAACCCTAACCCTACCCCTAGCCCTAACCCTAGCCCTACCCCTAACCCTAACCCTAACCCTAGCCCTACCCCTAGCCCTAACCCTACCCCTAACCCTACCCATAACCCTAACCCTACCCCTAACCCTAACCCTATTCTAACATTAGTGGGAAAAAAAAATTTCTTTATTTTTTTATTGTCCCTACCTATGGGGGTGACAAAGGGGGGGTCATTTATTATTTTTTTTATTTTGATCACTGAGATATAATCTATCTCAGTGATCAAAATGCACTTTGGAACGAATCTGCCGGCCGGCAGATTCGGCGGGCGCACTGCGCATGCGCCCGCCATTTTGGAAGATGGCGGCGCCCAGGGAGAAGACGGACGGGACCCCGGCAGGATAGGTAAGTATGATGGGGTGGGGGGGACCACGGGGGGGGGATCGGAGCACGGGGGGGGAATCGGAGCGCGGCAGGCGTGGAACGGAGCACGGGGGCGTGGAACGGAGCACGGGGGGGCTGGAACGGAGCACGGGGGGGTGGAACGGAGCACGGGGGGGTGGATCGGAATGCAGGGGGGGTGATTGGAGCACGGGGGGTGATTGGAGCACGGGGGGAGCGGACAAGAGCACGGGGGGGGAGCGGAGCACTGGATGGAGGGGAGCCGGAGCAGTGTACCGGCCAGATCGGGGGGCTGGGGGGGGCGATCGGTGGGGTGGGGTGGGGGCACATTAGTATTTCCAGCCATGGCCGATGATATTGCAGCATCGGCCATGGCTGGATTGTAATATTTCACCCGTTATAATAGGTGAAATATTACAAATCGCTCTGATTGGCAGTTTCACTTTCAACAGCCAATCAGAGCGATCGTAGTCACGAGGGGGTGAAGCCACCCCCCCTGGGCTAAACTACCACTCCCCCTGTCCCTGCAGATCGGGTGAAATGGGAGTTAACCCTTTCACCGGATCTGCAGGGACGCGATCTTTCCATGACGCCACATAGGCGTCATGGGTCGGATTGGCACCGACTTTCATGACGCCTACGTGGCGTCATGGGTCGGGAAGGGGTTAACTTTTGTGCCCTTAAAGCAGAGAGTGGTGTCACCCAATATAGTTAATAAATAACATTTCCCACATGTTTACTTTACATCAGCACACGTATTTTTTTGTTAGGACATTATAAGAGTTAAAAGTTGACCAGTGATTTCTAATTTTTCCAATAAAATTTACAAAACCATCTTTTAGGGACCACCTCATATTTGAAGTGATTTTGGGGGTCAATATGACACAAAATACACAAAAGTGAAACCATTCTGAAAACTGCACCCTTGAAGGTGCGCAAAACCACATTCAACAAGTTTATTAACCCTTCAGGTGCTTCACGAGAAGTAATGTGGAAAGAAAAAATGAACATTTAACTTTTTTTCTCAAAAAATTACTTTAGACCCAAACTTTAATATTTTCACAAAGGTATCAGGAAAAAATGGACCACAAAATGTGTTGTGCAATTTCTCCTGAGTACGTCGATACCCAATATGTGGGGAAAGCCTCTGTTTGGGTCCATGGCAGAGCTCAGAAGAGAGGGAGCACAGTTTGACTTTTTAAATGCAAAATTGGCTGGAACCAATGGTGGGCACCATGTTGCATTAGGAGACCTCCTGATATGTCTAAACAGTGGAAACCCACAATTCTAACTCCAAGCATAACACAGTCCTAACTCTAACCACAACCATAACCCCAACACAACCCTAATCGCAACACCACCCTAACCCCAACACCACAATCATAACCCAACACACAACTGTAACCCCAACACAACTCTAACCCTAGTCCCAACCTTAACTCTAGCCCCAACCCTAACCCTAGCTCTTACCCCAACCCTAATCCCAACCATAACCTTCACTGCAAAGAATGGAAAATATATATTTTTTATTTTATATTTTTATCTAACTAAGGGGGTGATCAAAATGAACCAATAGGAAAAATCTATTGTTGCCAGGTACCACCGGCAGATCTCAGCAGGCCACTAAGCATGCGCTCACCATTTTCTTACAGAAAGATGATGCTGAAGGCCGGAGGATGGAGCAGGAGGGTGCAGGGATGGTGGAGGTACCAGAGGGGCTCGGGGGACCCCATTTCTCTCTCCTCTGATATGCTAGGTCATATCAGAGGAGAGAGAAATGAATAGAAAATCTGCAGTTTTTAAGGGGTTAAAACTTGTATTTTATAAATTTAATTATCTTATGTTTGCATGTATAGGAGTCCAGTGAGCGATCCATGTATGAAGGTACATGCTGTCAATCTCTAGTAGGACCATCCACTGATCTTTTATGCATACAGGCATCAGGGATTCAATGACTATAACACAAGTTATACTGAATCTTTTTCCACAAACTTATATATCTTTCTGCTCTCGTTCTCTACATTATAGTGTCCACAGATCAGACTGCATGTACATGGTAACAGGTGTGTATTGCTAGCATTACTTTCAATTTTCGGATAAAAATCGTAATAAATATTTTCTGGAAAATCTATAGGTCTAGCAAATATGTTCCTCAAATATTAAAATGTTAATAAGATAATACTCCATTCAAATTTAATGTCATATTGTAGTAGTTGGGCGTAATGACGCATTTTACATTGGAAAAAAATCTTTCTACAGTTGTAAATCTAAAATTTGTAAAACCAGAGCATGAGAATCTGACTTTTGCTGGAGAGAATGTGGTCAAAAAGTTTCCATATGCAGTGCTCTTTTCCTACTGCTCTTTCAATTTGGGAAGACATTTTTATACTCATAAATTCAATCTGCCACACATGAATAAAAACTGATCCGGTAAAGACTTTTTGTTTCTGCAATTTCCAATCAAGCTCTCAACATTGCAGAATTGTCTTTAGTCATATCATTTTGGCAGATAGGATAGCATTGGCAAGAAAGTGATCATTTATAATCTGTCTTTCATGAATGAAAATATTCTGATGAGATTATCGCACTTTTTTATATACACATCTCACAATCACAGATAATCGCATTCTCATATTTAAAGAAAAATGGTTTCCTTGTATTATTTACTTTGCAATGGTCTTGTCTTAAAATATTTTGTAGCAAATATCAAGATTTACTGTATGTTTAAAAGTAAATTATTTGCAAATGTAAAAAAGGAGAGATCCTTTTGTAATAGGCATTACTATGGATGATCGAATCTCCTGAAATCTGAAGTTTGACAGCTGCGGCAAATTTTTCCCAAAAATCAAATCAATTGTTCACCGTGAACCACAGGTAGTCCAATAGCTCTGAAAAGATGTTTTCAACTTTATAAACTCTTTGAGGACTGCACCAAACTCCTTTTTATCTATGTAACAAGCATGTAGTTTTAGTAATGTCAAAGTAATAAGAAGAAATAGACTTAAATAAGCAAAAAGCCTCTTCAGAGAGGTAGAGGAATCTAACGCCACAATTGGATGTAAAAAGTCAATATCAACACTTTGACATGCCCTGCCACATGACTTAGGATAAGAAGTCAAGCCAAACACTCCGTTTACAGACATGTTTCTGGGTGTTTGCCCTTCATCAGTGCAAAGTAGGAGACCTCATTTGACTAGTAAGAGACCTTTTCAAGGAAAGTTTCTCCTTGGGGAGAATGCCAAGCTATCATAAGGAGAAATGTTCCCCTTCAAGGATTCACCTCAAATCGGTTTGATCATCTCTGGTCATTACAAATGTTTTACTAATTGGATCTCACCCCTTTATAGCACATAATACACAATTATATAATTTGCCAGATCATCAATGAAGTAGCATGTAAAAGTTTTGGCACCACTGGTCAAATTTACTGTTATTGTGAACAGTTAAGCAAGTTAAAGCTTAGATGATCTCTGAAAGGCCTTCATTTTAAAGAGGACACATTTCCTTTGTATTTTAGACAAGAATATATATTTTGTCATTTTTTACATTTTAAAAATTAAAAAAAGGAAAATGGGCTGATGCAAAGGTTTGGGCACCCTTGGAGATTTGTGTGCTCAGATAACATTGACCAAGATTTCAGACCTTAACTAGCCAGTTAGAGTTATGGCTTGTTCACTATCATCGTTAGGAAGGGCCAGCTGATGCAAAATTCCCAGCTGCATAAAAACCCTGCCTCCTTTAGCCTTGTGCATAACAACTGCAGCCATGGGCTCTGCTAAGCATCTGCCTAGCCACTCTGAAAATGACAAGGATGGAGGCCCACAAAGCAGGAGAACTCTATAGGAAGATTACAAAGCGTTTTCAAGTTGACCTTTCCTCAGTTGAAAATTAATTAATTAATTAAGAAATGGTAGTTAACAGGAACAGTGAAGGTCAAGATAATGTCTGGAAGACCAAGCAAAATTTCAGTAAGAGCTGCTCGTTGGATTGCTAGAGAGGCAAATCAGAACTCCCGCTTAACTGCAAAAGACCTTCAGAAAGATTTGGCAGACTCTGGAGTTGTGGTACATTGTTCTACTGTTAAGAGACACCTGCACAAATATGGCCTTCATGGGAGAGTCATCAGAAGATAACCACTCCTGCATCCTCACCATAGAATTCAACATGAGAAGTATGCAACAAAGCATCTAAACAAGCCTGATGCATTTTGAAAACAAGTCCTATGTACTGATGAGGTTAAATTAGAACTCTTTGTCCACAATGATCAAAGGTTTGCGTGGAGAAACAAAGGCAGAAAATTTCTCGACAACCATTAAGCATGGGAGGATTAATCATGCTTTGGACTGTGTTGCAACCAATGGCATGGGGAACATTTCATGGGTAAAGGTAAGAATGAAATAAATTCAATTTCAACAATTTTTTTATGCAAACATAACACCATCTGTAAAAACAGCTGATGCTGAAATGAGGATGGCTTCTACAAATGGATAATGATACTAAACACTTGTTAAAATCCACAATAAACTACCTCAAGAGGCGCAAGTTGAAAGTTTTACAATGGCCTTACAGTCCTCTGAACATCATTGAAAGCCTGTGGCTAGACCTCAAAAGAGCAGTTCATGCAAGATGACTCAGGAATCTCACAGAACTGGAAGAATTTTCAAAAAAAGAATGATGAAAATCTCTCAAACAAAACTCAACTCAAACTTTCAAATGGCTACAAAAAGCATTTACCTGCTGTGATACTTTCAAAACGGGGTGCTAGAACATGCTAGCAAATGTAAAAGATAAAAATATTATAATTTTTTGCCTAAAATTGCTTGGCCTTATCTAACGATGATAATGAACAAACCATAACTTGAACAGGCTAATTAAGGTCTGAAGCCTTACTCAAGGAAGTTATCTGAGCACACAAATCTCTAAGGGTGCCCAAATTTTTGCATCGGCCCACTTTCCTTTTTGTAATTTTTAAAATTTACAAAATTAGAATATATACATTTTTTTTTTGCCTAAAATACAACATAAATGTGTCGTCTTTAACTTGCTTAACCCCTTTCTGCCATCGGACGTACTATCCCGTCCATGTGACCTGGGACTTAATTCCCATAGATGAGTTAGTACATCATACGCGATCAGCCGCGCTCACGGCTGTGATAATCAGCTGACACCCGACACTATGTGACAGGAGCGGTCATGGACCACTCCCGGCACTTTAACCCCCGAAACACTGTGATCAAACAAGATTGCAGCATTCCGGTGGCATAGGGAAGCATCACGCTGAGAGGGGGCTCCCTGCATGATTCCCTGAGACCCTCAGAACAACGCAAAGTGATTGCGTTGTTCCGAGGGTCTCCTCCCTGCAGGACCCCGCATCCAAGATGGCTGCGGGGTCCTTACGGGTCCTGCAGAGAGGTGGCTTCTCAGTGCTTGCTGAGAGCAGGCCCCACTTTTCAGTTTTTGATGTTCCACAAAAATTTAAAATAACCAATAAATTTTGTTCAACTTCACAATTGTGTTCCACTTGTTGTTAATTCTTCACCAAAAATTTACATTTGGTATCTTTATGTTTGAAACATGATATGTGGGAAAAGGTTGAGAAGTTTCTGGGGGCCGAATACTTTCGCAAGGCACTATATCAGGGGTGTCAAACTGCATTTCTCGAGGGCTGCAAACAGGTCATGTTTTCAGGATTTCCTTGTACTGCACAGGTGATAATTTAATCACCAACTCATTATTTGTGTAGGTGATTAAATTATCACCTGTGCAGTACAAGGAAATCCTGAAAACATGACCTGTTTGCAGCCCTCGAGGAATGGAGTTTGACACCCCTGCACTATATCACTGTACTTCAAACACTTATTCTTTATTCTCTGCAATCTATATAATCCAAACAAAACTTTATGATCGCTGCCCACAATCATTTCAACTTGTTTCGCTGTTAGTATATATTAGTTTCTATTATCATACATTTTAATTTTACATTGCTTTTACTATATTAATATTTTTTTTCCTTTATGATGTAAAATGCAAAAAAAAAATTTTGAAGAATATATGTAATGTGGTAAATCTCTGCTTTTATTTTAGATCTGGTAAGGGTTAACCAGAAATGTCAACCACAAACATGTGGTTTTTCTGGACATCTGCAATTTACTTGACCAGCTGTGTTTTGTACAGCAATGGAGGAATTCTACCTCAATCAGGTAAAATATCCCTATTTCTTAGTATATTGGATTCATCACTATAATTTTGGCTAAGTGAACTTAGTTATGGTTATATTTTATCTCTGTGCTCCATGTATGTACTGTAGTTTGGTAATGTGTTAAAAACAGAACAAATCAACTCTTTGAATCCAATATACGGTATTTCATGCATCCCTCTTTCTCTTTTCTTATATGTTGTATATGTTGCATTATTCTATTTAGAAAAAATACAGAAACCTGATCGATATAAGCTTTAAAGAAAAAAAGGATTGTTACGTATTTTAATAGATCTGTAATATCCATAATGGATTTGACTGATTCTCACTGGTTTTCCCAAACCTGGTTTCAAGACAGTTTGGAGAACACAGTAGAGGCATGGAAATCAGGATGATCTCTTCAATAAAAGTTCCCTTAGAGGTACTGACAAAAGCATTGGATACCTAGGCTCCTTGCCTCGCCTTTTGGCGCCATGGCCCAAATTGCATCAAATTGCAGGTGGAGCGACAATGCTGTCATCATCATGTCTGTGGTTTTTATGCAGATAATGTGAAGATTGAAACTATGGACTCTTTGATGCGGGCACAACATGGTTTTCTCCTGGCTCCTCAGTGTAAATCATGCATATGATAAGCATGTAACTAGGGTAGGTTCATGTTGAGATTGGAATGATAAATCGTTTGAAAGAGTTTTATATTAAAATTAATTGGGTGGATATAAGGTTTTGGTCTATGTGCCAAATAAATGGAGTCTGATATTTGGTTCCACTGCGTGTGGTATTATAATTTTTGTTGGCTATTTATGTAACAAGATTTATTTTAAGGAAGCATTTGTGTAGCACTATCACATTCTATAGATTCCTATGTGATATTATTTGTTTTTGAGACCCCTAAGACACCATGTCAGAGGCCCCCCATCTTTGCCAAAACAAACCTCCTGCTTTTCACAAAAGGTGGCACTAGAGTTCAGGTTCTCTTCCTTTCTGAAGAGGTTGTTTTCAGGTCTACAAGTAAGTAATGAATAAGTTTAATGTAGTGAGTTTAGGTAGTTATGGATATTTAGTTATATTCATTTTGTGGCAAATTAGTTTTTAAATTCTAGACTAGGTAGAAGATTTACATACATAATGTTTAGGGTGGTTTTCTCTTAATACAATCTTCAACATTGAAATTGCAGCAACATGAAAGAAAAGTTGTGGCGCTATGGAAATTTCAAGATTAATAGACATGTTAGAGTTATGCAAATGATACAAAATGGAAACAAAATTTTCTTAACTTTTCAATTTATTCAGTAGCGAGTATGAGCACCATGCATTAGGTTATTAATGGCTGTCTAAGGAATGATCTGCTACTCTGAATGTACTTGGACACGCAAACCATTCGCTGCTGGCAGCTCCCTTTGCAATTACCAACCAATGACGTCCAAACTGTGCTTGATGGGAGACAAGTTCGGAGATGCTGCAGGCCATGGCAGAACTTTTTGACTACAGGTTTCTTATAGAATAAGCAATTTGGAAGGACATCCTTCCTCCCGAATGATGTTAGAGACTAATAAAATCATAAAAAAGATTACATGAAGTCATAGTTGGCGGTTAAACACGCTATCGATTCATGAGGTGTAGTTTATTTTTCTTACTCTGCTTCTGCATTGTGGTCCAATTTTTGTAAAATGAATAATTAAACTAATCTGGAGTAACTTGTCATGCTTTGATGTTCATCTGAGATTGTATTTATCTAATTTTAAGTGCATCTAATAACCAGATATTTTTAATTATATCCTGATACATAAACACATAGATTTCTAAGATGATTTTTCTTATGACTATAATAGGCGATAAATTACCAGTCCAGATTAGGAAATAATCATATATTTGAAATGTTATTTTACAGATAAACTGTGTCCAACTTTACTAAGTGAAGGACTCAGCACAGGAGGAGATGGAAAAGAAAACAACACGGGTATGTAGAAACAATGCACAGCTAATAATTGCATAGTATTCCTCGGCAAGTAGTATAAGTAGAGGATAATATCATTGGATTAATTCAATGACAGCTAAGTAACATGGGTGTTACCCATATACAGTCTTCAAAATTTGGGAATTGGACTCTAAATCACAGTATTAAGAAATAATGTCCAAACTGACAAATATTTAAAAACTGAATAGTGTTTATTAGTGAGTCAATGAAAAAATTGTATTATAGCAATATGAAGATAAAAAAGATCATAAGCTGGTTGCTATAGTTCAAGATATTAATAGTGGACAGAATCCTCAGTATAATCTAAATGATAAAATTTATAAACCTCTTATAACTCGGCACTCAATCAAAAATTAATAATATTAATTATAATAATACAATATAATGATTTTGTATGTAATATCATAAAAAATACAAACCATAAAATGCAAACTACTAAAGATCATTACTATGAAACGTGCTGTTGTTAAAAGTGGCACGGGTGCATAAAATAAATCCCAAAAATATAGAGTAGTCACAATTTTCAGAAAAAGAGCTTGAAAAATTGCTGAAAAAGTAATGTAAAGACCATTTCTTTTCATTTCTATTGAAACACGACTTGCTTTTAATCTATTCGGTTTCTTAATAGTTTTCAATTTGCTTCAGATTTTCAAAAGCGTCACGCGTTTAAAAGAAGCAACCTGTCAATTCTTCAGCTTTTCTCCACTATGGAGCAGCTACATATTTTACAATTGAAGTCAATAGGAAGGTTCCAAAATCTAGATAAAGATGCTTAGGCATCTTTATCAACATTTAAGAAGCGTTTTTGCAGCATTTTAGCCTGAAGAAAATGCTTAAAATGTCAGCATTGTATTCATTGCCTACTGGATATATTAAAAAAAATGAGAAAATTGCCAACGATAAGCGCTTAAAATGCTCAAAGGAAACAATAAAAATGAGGAAAAATATTAACAAAATGTTTTGAGAAATTTTAGCAAAGCGCCAAGAAATATGCTTTGGGACAAGAAAACACCTATTATTTGCCACATGGAGAGAGTGTTTCTTGAAGACGTTTCTGCTTGAAAAACTTTTCTTTTTTTTTGGCTGCCTCAAAAAATCTTGATATGTGATTATTACACTGACATATTAATTCCTTGTTCTATTTAAGCCCTGGACCAAAAAGGTAACTGATAGAGATGAGCAAATCTTTTAAAATTCAAATATGACAGATTTGCCAAATTTTCTCAGGAAACAATATGTAGCACAGGGAATCAAAAGTATTTACATGTTGCAACTACTTTGTATATTTTATCGCAATCGACGTAGATCCTTAAGGTTTTTGCCCTTATTTTTGCAAATTGCAGAAAAAAATGCAGTGGTGACACTAAGGCCAGGGTCACACTTGCGAGCTCAATGCGGGAAACTCACACAAGTCTCTCGCATCAAGTTCGGGCACTGCTGCCGGCACTTGGGGTCGGAGTGTGCGGTTGTATAGAAATACATGCAGCCGCTAACTCCAGTCCCGAGTACTGCGGCAGTGTCAGGTATTGATGTTACCCCGGCCTGATGGTGAACAGTTTCTTCACTGTTTTATGGTTTTCGCTATTTATCTCTATTGCTACACTATCAGCTGTGAAGTCTTCTCACTATCCAGATTCAAATGATATTGGCTGCTGCTTCTGCTTTTATACAGGCTATAGTAGTGTCTTCTGATTAACCGTGCTATACCTTGCGGTGTGAAAACTGCAAGGTATTATGAAGAAGCCCGCTCAGTATCTGGTGATCCTTCACTGATGTGATCTTCTGCAATTTGTAAAATGGTGTTAACCATTTTACATGATTTGCACCAAGCATACTTCAAATTCGAATTTGTGAAGTTCATCAAATTGATAAAACTTCAATATAAATTAGTTTCTAATTAGTCTCCAACTAGCGGCTACAAACGTGTTGTCTGTTACTTAAGAAAAGTGTCTCCACTACAATAATATTTGTAGATGGTATCTGTATTTTATAGTTTTCCCGCAGTGTAACATACCAGGCAGGTATATAAGACCATTCAATGTACTGCTGGTAAATGATGATCCATGGCCAGCTGGACTCCTCCATCAAAGGCAATGCTTTTGACAGAAGCTCGGATTCACTAAGACTGGAAGTCCTGCTGACTCCTTGTACTGTACTACCTGTAATTCGCTTTCATTACTTCAGAGGCAGGAGGCATCTGAGGGTCTTTTTACTTGCCAGCAGGAAGCACTATCACAATTACAATTAGGGAAAAGGGATGCCCGCTGACATTAAATCTCAGTCTTGCTTTGCTGCCAGTCACATTTCTTGATCATGTATAGTGGTAGTTGACATTTCTTATGAAGGCAGAGAGCCTGAAGGAGCTTTATAATTATCACTGCAAAACATTGCATCAAATCTGTACCTCAGCTACTGCTATGGGCCCTCGGGCTCAGGTTGACTAAACGGTTAGTACATCACTGTTTGCAGATGTGTGGAGGACAGTTGTTCAGACATAGGAAGTGTTATATGTTAGGAACTGCATTTTGCAATGGATTCTATTACATCTCTGTTATCTAGATCACTTATTTTAGGACAGAGATTCATTTGGGTATGGAGAACAGGAGTGGGCAAAAGGCATAACTGTAGGGCTAGTAGTGGGGCGCTAACAAGCTACTCTGGTTTGGCCATGGTATTCATATACTCAGCAATGATTAGGGCTCTTCTCCAAATAATGTGCTTGGAAATGTTTCAATTCACCCAATGATACAAAGGCAAAGTTTTAGGCCTTTAGCTATACCATGGTAATATCATGCAGAGTGTTTGTCAGAGTCTGCATGTCAAGATGTATTGTACCGCTTTGATATCACCCTTGTTATCAGATATCAGCACAGCAGAGGTTATTCCATTTTTCCTGCTTTTGCTACCTCAAAATTATCTGTTTCCAGAAATTAAACCTGTTTTGTCAGTTTTATCTGCACGGCGTCTGATTGCTTCATTATAGCCTTTTCTCTTGCAAATGTTCTGTAGGAGTCCCAACAGCTTATTTGTAGGTGTCTGGAAGGTGACATGCTGTGATGTATATAGCATTGCTAAGGCAAGTGTTCCCTGCTAACCAACAATATTATTTGCTGCCTGCGGCTGGCTCGTGATGTAGATCATTATCCCTGTAGGTTTAAGCCACTCGGCACAAATTTTTGATGTCAAGAGAACAGTAATAAGATGTCAAGCAGGAGTACACATTATTCTACATATGTACCAATCTCTGTTCTGTACTGTAGACATTTCAAGTCCAAAGGAAATATATAACAACTGGTTATTAAAGATACCAAGTAATACGGATCGTCAAACATCTTCATCACGGTTCAGTGGCCATATTTAGATTAGAATCTAATGCAAAAAATTCAATCTTCTGCTCTGTAGCAGACAGTTAAAGAGCAGTTACACTGCTGTGGGCATGCTGCCACCCTGCAGAGGCATTGGTTGACCACGGTCCTGGATTAGTCCAGGGACCGCAGGCAGGTAGAGCAGGAACAATTGAATCTAGTTTTTAAACACACACATTAGCATTTAGGACTAATACAGGCATCGTTATAGAGGGTTTAAGGATGCTGATAAAGGATCAAGCGATTTTGATACTTTTTAGGCCGGTGTCACACTAGCGAGTCTTACGGACGTATGAGCGCATAAAATATGTCCGTAAAACACGCCTAACAAACGTCCCAATTTTTCTCTATGCCCCTGCTCCTATCTGCCGTATTTTACTGATCAGTATTATACGGCTTTCTACGGTCGTAGAAAATCGCAGCATGCTGCGTTTGTCACCGTATTGCGCAAAAAAAAGCCAATGAAAGTCTATGGAAGCCAGAAAAATACGGATTACACACGGACCAGCAGTGTGACTTGCGAGAAATACGCAGCGGTGTTAGAGAGAAAAGCCGGCAATTCAGTGCGGTGTACAGTAAAATCACACTGACAGCTTACAGTAGAATAGGTAGAATAAATGTGTACACATAAAATAGGTATATATATATATATATATATATATATATATATATATATACAGTGGGGCAAAAAAGTATTTAGTCAGTCAGCAATAGTGCAAGTTCCACCACTTAAAAAGATGAGAGGCGTCTGTAATTTACATCATAGGTAGACCTCAACTATGGGAGACAAACTGAGAAAAAAAAATCAAGAAAATCACATTGTCTGTTTTTTTATCATTTTTTTTGCATATTATGGTGGAAAATAAGTATTTGGTCAGAAACAAACAATCATGATTTCTGGCTCTCACAGACCTGTAACTTCTTCTTTAAGAGTCTCCTCTTTCCTCCACTCATTACCTGTAGTAATGGCACCTGTTTAAACTTGTTATCAGTATAAAAAGACACCTGTGCACACCCTCAAACAGTCTGACTCCAAACTCCACTATGGTGAAGACCAAAGAGCTGTCAAAGGACACCAGAAACAAAATTGTAGCCCTGCACCAGCCTGGGAAGACTGAATCTGCAATAGCCAACCAGCTTGGAGTGAAGAAATCAACAGTGGGAGTAATAATTAGAAAATGGAAGACATACAAGACCACTGATAATGTCCCTGGATCTGGGGCTCCACGCAAAATCCCACCCCGTGGGGTCAGAATGATCACAAGAACGGTGAGCAAAAATCCCAGAACCACGCGGGAGGACCTAGTGAATGAACTGCAGGTAGCTGGGAACAATGTAACAAGGCCTACCATAAGTAACACACTACGCCACCATGGACTCATATCCTGCAGTGCCAGACGTGTCCCACTGCTTAAGCCAGTACATGTTCGGGCCCGTCTGAAGTTTGCTAGAGAGCATTTGGATGATCCAGAGGAGTTTTGGGAGAATGTCCTATGGTCTGATGAAACCAAACTGGAACTGTTTGGTAGAAACACAACTTGTCGTGTTTGGAGGAAAAAGAATACTGAGTTGCATCCATCAAACACCATACCTACTGTAAAGCATGGTGGTGGAAACATCATGCTTTGGGGCTGTTTCTCTGCAAAGGGGCCAGGACGACTGATCCGGGTACATGAAAGAATGAATGGGGCCATGTATTGTGAGATTTTGAGTGCAAACCTCCTTCCATCAGCAAGGGCATTGAAGATGAAACATGGCTGGGTCTTTCAACATGACAATGATCCAAAGCACACCGCCAGGGCAACGAAGGAGTGGCTTCGTAAGAAGCATTTCAAGGTCCTGGAGTGGCCTAGCCAGTCTCCAGATCTCAACCCTATAGAAAACCTTTGGAGGGAGTTGAAAGTCCGTGTTGCCAAGCGAAAAGCCAAAAACATCACTGCTCTAGAGGAGATCTGCATGGAGGAATGGGCCAACATACCAACAACAGTGTGTGGCAACCTTGTGAAGACTTACAGAAAACGTTTGACCTCTGTCATTGCCAACAAAGGATATATTACAAAGTATTGAGATGAAATTTTGTTTCTGACCAAATACTTATTTTCCACCATAATATGCAAATAAAATGTTAAAAAAACAGACAATGTGATTTTCTGGATTTTTTTTTCTCAGTTTGTCTCTCATAGTTGAGGTCTACCTATGATGTAAATTACAGACGCCTCTCATCTTTTTAAGTGGTGGAACTTGCACTATTGCTGACTGACTAAATACTTTTTTGCCCCACTGTATATGTTAGTGAGACACATATATGTATATATATTATTACTTCATACAGCGCTAGATAGCTTTAAAGCCGGTAATTCAATTACCGGCTTTTGCTATCTCCTTCCTAAACCCGACATGATATGAGACATGGTTTACATACATCTCATATCACCTTTTTTTTTGCATATTCCACACTACTAATGTTAGTAGTGTGTATATGCAAAATTTGGCCGTTCTAGCTATTAAATTAAAGGGTTAAATGGCGGAAAACATTGGCGTGGGCTCCCGTGCAATTTTCTCCGCCAGAGTAGTAAAGCCAGTGACTGAGGACAGATATTAATAGCCTGGAGAGGGTCCATGGTTATTGCCCCTTCCCTGGCTAAAAACATCTGCCCACAGCCACCCCAGAAAAGGCACATCTGGAAGATGCGCCTATTCTGGCACTTGGCCACTCTCTTCCCATTCCCGTGTAGCGGTGGGATATGGGGTAATGAAGGGTTAATGCCACCTTGCTATTGTAAGGGGACATTAAGCCAAATTAATAATGGAGAGGCGTCAATTATGACACCTATCCATTATTTATCCAATACTAGTAAAGGGTTAAAAAAAACACAAACACATTATTAAAAATTATTTTAATGAAATAAAAACAAAGGTTGTTGTAATAATTTATTCTACGCTCAATGCATCTGAAGACCCTCGCTCTGTAACAAAGAAAAAATAATAAACCAACAATATACATACCTTCCGAAGATCTGTAAGGTCCCACGATGTAAATCCATCTGAAGGGGTTAAAATATTTTGCAGCCAGGAGCTCTGTTAATGCAGCGGTGCTCGTGGCTGCAAAACCCCAGGGAATGAAGGTAAAGTAGGTCAATGACCTATATTTACCTTCATCTGCGGTGAGGTGCCCTCTGCTGGTTGTTCCTTGAGCGTGGGAACTTTCCTAGAAAGCTCCCAGGCTCGAGTTCATATGAGGACAACCAGCAGAGGGCGCCTCACCACAAATGAAGGTAAATATAGGTCATTGACCTACTTTACCTTCATTCCCCGGGGTTTTGCAGCCAGGAGCACCGCTGCATTAACAGAGCTCCTGGCTGCAAAATATTTTAGCCCCTTCAGATGGATTTACATCGTGGGACCTTACAGAGCTTCGGAAGGTATGTATATATGTTTTGTTTTTTTTTACACATGGATCCCTTGTATAGCCGTATGACGGTTTTGCAAGCCTGCGAGAAAAACACGCAGTACGGATGCCATACGGATTACATACGGAGGATGCCATGCGCAAAATACACTGATACACCCAGCTTACGGAGGAGCTACGGACCACTATTTTGGGGACTTTTCAGCGTATTACGGCCGTAATATACGGACCGTATTGTCTTACGCTGAGTGTGACGCCGGCATTAGGGGTAAACACTGATGTCAGGTTCCCTTTATTATGCTGCCATGCATTTCACTATTGCTGGTTACTTAGTGCCAGATATTTAGATGCTCATTTCTTCTGCAGATGGCTACTTTGAATTCGAGTTACAAAATTACCTGGTATGCAAAATTGACAGTGGCTATTGACATGCATTTTTCATCGTTTTAAACATAGAAAAAAATGCATCCATTTTTTTCACAGAAAAAGCAAAACTGTATAAATTGAAGGTATACAAAGATAAAGTAGGGTCCATACAGTTATATGGGTGACCTATTCTGAATACATATAACTCAGGTTTGTCTATTGATCTGTTTTTAGCATGATATGAATGGTCTTTTGCATGGAAAGTTGATTTTCAAATGAATCTATGAAAAGCAATCTAGAGGGACATTTCATAAAAGAAATTAGTGGCTGCGGTCCAGGTTTGTAGATATCAATAATATGATCTCAACTTTTTTTTGCAGAAATGTATAAGTCCACTGTCTTTGTAAAAGTCATGCACAACCATTCTTTTCCTCTATTAGAAAAATAGTATAACTTTGGTTAGGTGCAAACTAGGTCTGTGCATTGTAACATGGTGCGGGGCGCTAGCCGTTGTCGAGGTAGTCGTCTCTTACACCCCAGCACATTACATGAATGTGGGGTCCTGGCTTGGTGTGTGGACTTGTGCTGCACTACACCCGTGAAGACTGCATGTAACTAATGTTGCTGGTTGGTCAGGATCATAGTTTAACAGTTCAAAAAGAGAGACCGCCAGTTCTAAATAAATATTTTGCTGATTATTAACTTGGGGAGGGTTATATACAGTAGATAGCAGGTACATTTCTTCGCAAGCATTTCCATGATAATGCGTATAATTTTCGTCACACAAATTCAATCCCTTTTTCTTCTCTCGCTTTACTTGTCGTTTGTCTTCACTACTCCTCACTACTTCACCACAACCCAGCATGATACCACAGTTCAGTTAGCAAGAGTCCTTTACTTGAACCGCAATCCTTATTTCACCTTAGGGGAACTATGGTGCCAAAATGGCCAGTATTTATATTCTCTTCTACTGACGCTCTAGAATTCCCACTAGTGGCACTCTCTTCACCTTGCATTTTCCGTCCTGTCTAGGCCTGTTACCTTTGCGAGTTACAAACTCTGGGCCTTACTGATAGTTATCATCACCCAAGACACGCCTCCAGTATATCACTCTGTCTCTCAGTCACTCTTACTCATTTCCGCTCTGGATCATGCTATCTCCTTCTCCGTTTCCTCTCACTACTAGCGACAACCATGAAATGCACACTGCTCACACCTTCTCCCACTCACGACTCCAAGACTTCTCCCGTGCTGCGACAATCCTCTGGAATGCTCTACCCCAAGATATTAGGACCATTCACAATTTGCATAGTTTTAGGCACTCGCTCAAAACATATTTGTTCAGAGCGGCCTATCACATTCCCTAATCAGTCATTTTATGTTTGTGTGTAGCCCATTCACTACTTCCATCTATCTCCCACTGCCTGAAGATGGCTGGACCATCATTGTAAATACATCATTGTAAATACACACCTGTACTTTGTATCTCCCCCATCTCATTGTAGATTGTAAGCTCTCATGAGCAGGGTCATCCTATTGTGCTTTAATTATTGTATTGTTAACGTTGTTACTTATGACTGTTGTGTTTGAAACTGTTAAGCTGTAAAGCGCTGCGGAATATGTTGGCGCTAAATAAATAAAGATTATTATTATTTATTATTATTTATATCTCCTTTCTATACACTCTGAGCCCCTTCCTGTCTTCCTTAGAGGAATTGTCTCTTCTCCCTTCAGCTTAGCACCTCCCACTCTGGGCTAATCCCAAACATTAACTCCTGCTTTCCATGCTGTCAAACAACGCTTATTAGTAATACCAATAACACATTGCATAATTCACATTATACATTACAATAACACTTGTTTTTCAAGGGGGACAGTGGACAGTCTGTCTGTCCATCTCCTCACAATTCCCCCTTCTTTTACGATGGCCATCCTTGGCTATCCGGAGCCTGTAAGACACTGAGACACTTCTCCTGCACATCACTTAAACTAGACCACATAACACTCTCCTGCATATGACTTGGACCAGATCGGGTGATGTCTTTTTTTATGTCTTGGAAGACACAAATCTGGTCCTGTCGGTTAAGACCCTAGAACTTATGACAATCTGAGTTCTTTTGCTTTTCTCCTAGCCCAGCATCAGTCGCTTGGGTTGATTTGGCCCCCTCTGAACAAGGGCCCTCAAGCCAACACAGTGCAGCATTGTAGATCTATGAAAAGACTATCACTATGGGCACCGTCCATTTTCCCACCATAAGTCTGTAGCACTCCTCCTCCTCCACTCCTGCCCACGTGACAGGTACACACATAATCACTTAGGGACGACATCCATACTGGATGAGATTCAGTCCTTGACTGATGGTATATGACCCTCCAGCAGTTGCAACATCTCTTAATCCAGCAAATGTATGCGCAATGAGTGTGTGAGCAGGTACCAGGATGCAGTAATGGTCGTAGGCAGAACAAGGGTTAACAGGGGGATTTAATGAAACAGTGTCTCTCCACACAGGGAGAGGGCAAATGAGGGGGATAAGGTTAATAAAACTGTGTCTGGTTGACGTAGGTATAGCAGGGGAAATGAAGGGTTGAGGAAAATACAAGTTAATCAAACTTATCGGTTTGGCAGTGTTGAGGGTTAGCAAATAGATCAATGGCTGCACTCAAAATTTACTGTGCTAGAGCAAGGAAATGTACGATATATGAAATGGGAATAGCATAATGGCTTGTGAAATATATGAAAAAACACATGAGATTCTTAGCACAAGATTTGGCCAAAAGTTGTGAGCCCATCCACCAATCGTCAAGGTAATCTCAGAACGGATGGGTACCTGAGCTGACTGCCTAGTGTGAACACTTACCTATGGCTAATAACGTGGTAAAGCCTGCTTTTATAGGAAGCTCAGAACCAACTGTGTTAGGATGTAATTAAAATCACAGCATGGTGAAGGGCGGGGCGTTCAAGTCAGAAAAAAAGTACATAGTAGATATAGAAAAACTGACTGAACAGCAATCTAGTCTGAACTGGTGCATAACCAAAAAAGTCATATAGCAAATAGATCAATGGCTGCACTCAAAATTTACTGTGCTAAGGCAAGGAAATGTGCGATACATGAAATGGGAATAGCATAATGGCTTGTGAAACATATGAAAAAACACATGAGATTCTTAGCACAAGATTTGGCCAAAAGTTGTGAGCCCATCCACCAATCCTCAACGTAATCTCAGAACAGATGGGTACCTGAGCTGACTGCCTAGTGTGAACACTTACCTGTTATGAAAGGTAATTCAGTACCACAATGGACATAGAGGTCAGCGCACATACAGTGACCTGGCAATAACCCAAAAAACAAGAACAAGCTCTGAGACGTGGGAACTCTGTTGACCGCAATCCCTAATCCTCTCCACCCACACTAAAGGTAGCCGTGGATTGCGCCTAACGCTCCCTATGCAACTCGGCACGGCCTGAGAAACTAGCTAGCCTGAAGATAGAAAATAAGCCTACCTTGCCTCAGAGAAATATCCCCAAAGGAAAAGGCAGCCCCCACATATAATGACTGTGACTTAAGATGAAAAGACAAACGTAGAGATGAAATAGATTTAGCAAAGCGAGGCCCAACTTTCTGAACAGAGCGAGGATAGGAAAGGTAACTTTGCGGTCAACACAAAACCCTACAAAAACCACGCAAAGGGGGCAAAAAGACCCTCCGTACCGAACTAACGGCACGGAGGTACACCCTCTGCGTCCCAGAGCTTCCAGCAAGCAGGAAAAAACAAATAGACAAGCTGGACAGAAAAAAAAACAGCAAACAAATAGCAAAGAATAACTTAGCTATGCAGAGCAGCAGGCCACAGGAACGATCCAGGAGGAGACAGGTCCAATACTAGAACATTGACTGGAGGCCAGGATCAAAGCACTAGGTGGAGTTAAATAGAGCAGCACCTAACGACTTCACCATATCACCTGAGGAAGGAAACTCAGAAGCCGCAGTACCACTTTCCTCCACCAACGGAAGCTCACAGAGAGAATCAGCCGAAGTACCACTTGTGACCACAAGAGGGAGCTCTGCCACAGAATTCACAACAGTACCCACCCCCCCTTGAGGAGGGGTCACCGAACCCTCACCAGAGCTCCCAGGACGACCAGGATGAGCCATATGAAAGGCACGAACAAGATCGGGAGCATGGACATCAGAGGCAAAGACCCAGGAATTATCTTCCTGAGCATAACCCTTCCACTTAACCAGATACTGGAGTTTCCGTCTAGAAACACGAGCATCCAAAATCTTCTCCACAATATACTCCAACTCCCCCTCCACCAAAACCGGGGCAGGAGGATCAACAGATGGAACCACGGGTGCCACGTATCTCCGCAACAATGACCTATGGAATACGTTATGTATGGAAAAAGAATCTGGAAGGGTCAGACGAAAAGACACAGGATTAAGAACCTCAGAAATCCTATACGGACCAATAAAACGAGGTTTAAACTTAGGAGAGGAAACCTTCATAGGAATATGACGAGAAGATAACCAAACCAAGTCCCCAACCCGAAGTCGGGGACCCACACAGCGTCTGCGATTAGCGAAACGTTGAGCCTTCTCCTGGGACAAGGTCAAATTGTCCACTACATGAGTCCAAATCTGCTGCAACCTGTCCACCACAGTATCCACACCAGGACAGTCCGAAGACTCAACCTGCCCTGAAGAGAAACGAGGATGGAACCCAGAGTTGCAGAAAAACGGTGAAACCAAGGTAGCCGAGCTGGCCCGATTATTAAGGGCGAACTCAGCCAAAGGCAAAAAGGACACCCAGTCATCCTGATCAGCAGAAACAAAGCATCTCAGATATGTTTCCAAGGTCTGATTAGTTCGTTCGGTCTGGCCATTAGTCTGAGGATGGAAAGCCGAGGAAAAAGACAAGTCAATGCCCATCCTACCACAAAAGGCTCGCCAAAACCTCGAAACAAACTAGGAACCTCTGTCAGAAACAATATTCTCTGGAATGCCATGTAAACGAACCACATGCTGGAAAAACAATGGCACCAAATCAGAGGAGGAAGGCAATTTAGACAAGGGTACCAAATGGACCATCTTAGAGAAGCGATCACAGACCACCCAAATGACTGACATCTTTTGAGAGACGGGAAGATCTGAAATAAAATCCATAGAGATATGTGTCCAAGGTCTCTTCGGGACCGGCAAGGGCAAAAGCAACCCACTGGCACGAGAACAGCAGGGCTTAGCCCGAGCACAAATCCCACAGGACTGCACAAAAGTACGCACATCCCGCGACAGAGATGGCCACCAAAAGGATCTAGCCACTAACTCTCTGGTACCAAAGATTCCAGGATGACCAGCCAACACCGAACAATGAACCTCAGAGATAACTTTATTCGTCCACCTATCAGGGACAAACAGTTTCTCCGCTGGGCAACGATCAGGTTTATCAGCCTGAAATTTTTGCAGCACCCGCCGCAAATCAGGGGAGATGGCAGACACAATTACTCCCTCTTTGAGGATACCCGCCGGCTCAGATACACCCGGAGAGTCGGGCACAAAACTCCTAGACAGAGCATCCGCCTTCACATTTTTAGAGCCCGGAAGATATGAAATCACAAAGTCAAAACGGGCAAAAAACAACGACCAACGAGCTTGTCTAGGATTCAACCACTTGGCGGACTCGAGATAAGTCAAGTTCTTATGATCAGTCAAGACCACCACGCGATGCTTAGCTCCTTCAAGCCAATGACGCCACTCCTCGAATGCCCACTTCATGGCCAGCAACTCTCGATTGCCCACATCATAATTTCGCTCAGCAGGCGAAAACTTCCTGGAAAAGAAGGCGCATGGTTTCATCACCGAGCAATCAGAACTTCTCTGCGACAAAACAGCCCCTGCTCCAATCTCAGAAGCATCAACCTCGACCTGGAACGGAAGTGAAACATCTGGTTGACACAACACAGGGGCAGAAGAAAAACGACGCTTCAACTCCTGAAAAGCTTCCACAGCAGCAGAAGACCAATTGACCACATCAGCACCTTTCTTGGTCAAATCGGTCAATGGTTTAGCAATACTAGAAAAATTGCAGATGAAGCGACGATAAAAATTAGCAAAGCCCAGGAACTTTTGCAGACTTTTCAGAGATGTCGGCTGAGTCCAATTATGAATGGCTTGGACCTTAACAGGGTCCATCTCGATAGTAGAAGGGGAAAAGATGAACCCCAAAAATGAAACCTTCTGGACACCAAAGAGACACTTTGATCCCTTCACAAACAAAGAATTAGCACGCAGGACCTGAAACACCGTTCTGACCTGCTTCACATGAGACTCCCAATCATCCGAGAAGATCAAAATGTCATCTAAGTACACAATCAGGAATTTATCCAGGTACTCTCGGAAGATGTCATGCATAAAGGACTGAAACACTGATGGAGCATTGGCAAGTCCAAATGGCATTACTAGATACTCAAAATGGCCCTCGGGCGTATTAAATGCAGTTTTCCACTCATCGCCTCGCTTAATACGCACAAGATTATACGCACCACGAAGATCTATCTTGGTGAACCAACTAGCCCCCTTAATGCGAGCAAACAAATCAGATAATAATGGCAAAGGGTACTGAAATTTAACCGTGATCTTATTTAGAAGGCGGTAATCTATACAAGGTCTCAGCGAACCATCCTCCTTGGCTACAAAAAAGAACCCTGCTCCTAATGGCGATGATGATGGGCGAATATGCCCCTTCTCCAAAGACTCCTTCACATAACTCCGCATAGCGGCGTGCTCAGGCACAGATAAATTAAACAGTCGACCTTTTGGGAATTTACTACTAGGAATCAAATCGATAGCACAATCACAATCCCTATGCGGAGGTAGGGTATCGGACTTGGGCTCATCAAATAAATCCCGGTAATCAGACAAGAACTCAGGAACCTCAGAAGGGGTGGATGACGAAATAGTCAGAAATGGGACATCACCATGTACCCACTGACAACCCCAGCTGGACACAGACATGGATTTCCAATCTAATACTGGATTATGGACTTGTAGCCATGGCAACCCCAACACGACCACATCATGCAGATTATGCAACACCAGAAAGCGAATAACTTCCTGATGTGCAGGAGCCATGCACATGGTCAGCTGGGTCCAGTACTGAGGCTTATTCTTGGCCAAAGGCGTAGCATCAATTCCTCTCAATGGAATAGGGCACTGCAAGGGCTCCAAGAAAAACCCACAACGCCTAGCATACTCCAAGTCCATCAAATTCAGAGCAGCGCCTGAGTCCACAAATGCCATGACAGAATACGATGACAAAGAGCAGATCAAGGTAACGGACAGAAGAAATTTTGACTGTACCGTACCAATGGTGGCAGACCTAGCGAACCGCTTAGTGCGCTTAGGACAATCAGAGATAGCATGAGTGGAATCACCACAGTAGAAACACAACCCATTCAGACATCTGTGTTCTTGCCGTTCAACTCTGGTCAAAGTCCTATCGCACTGCATAGGCTCAGGTTTAAGCTCAGGTAATACCGCCAAATGGTGCACAGATTTACGCTCGCGCAAGCGTCGACCGATTTGAATGGCCAAAGACATAGACTCATTCAGACCAGCAGGCATAGGAAATCCCACCATGACATCCTTAACGGCTTCAGAGAGACGTCTTCTGAAAATAGCTCGAGCGCACCTTCATTCCACTGAGTGAGTACAGACGACTTTCTAAATTTCTGACAATATACCTCTATCTCATCCTGACCCTGACACAGAGCCAGCAAATTCTTCTCTGCCTGATCCACTGAATTAGGCTCATCGTACAGCAATCCGAGCGCCAGGAAAAACGCATCAATATTACTTAATGCAGGATCCCCTGGCGCAAGGGAAAATGCCCAGTCCTGAGGATCGCCACGCAAAAAAGAAATAACAATTCTCACTTGTTGAACTGGATCACCAGAGGAACGAGGTTTCAAGGCCAGAAACAGTTTGCAATTATTTTTGAAATTCACAAACTTGGCTCTATCACCATAAAACAAATCAGGAATAGGAATTCTTGGTTCTAACATAGGCTTCTGAACCACCAAATCTTGAATCTTTTGTACATTTATAACGAGATTATCCAATGAAGAGCACAGACCCTGAATATCCATGTCCACACCTGTGTCATGAACTACCCAAATGTCTAGGGGAAAAAAAAGGCAAAACACAGTGCAAAGAAAAAAAAAATGGTCTCAGAACTTCTTTTTTCCCTCTATTGAGAATCATTACTACTTTGGGCCTCCAGTACTGTTATGAAAGGTAATTCAGTACCACAATGGACATAGAGGTCAGCGCACATACAGTGACCTGGCAATAACCCAAAAAACAAGAACGAGCTCTGAGACGTGGGAACTCTGTTGACCGCAATCCCTAATCCTCTCCAACCACACTAAAGGCAGCCGTGGATTGCGCCTAACGCTCCCTATGTAACTCGGCACGGCCTGAGAAACTAGCTAGCCTGAAGATAGAAGATAAGCCTACCTTGCCTCAGAGAAATATCCCCAAAGGAAAAGGCAGCCCCCACATATAATGACTGTGAGTTAAGATGAAAAGACAAACGTAGAGATGAAATAGATTTAGCAAAGCGAGGCCCAACTTTCTGAACAGAGCGAGGATAGGAAAGGTAACTTTGCGGTCAACACAAAACCCTACAAAAACCACGCAAAGGGGGCAAAAAGACCCTCCGTACCGAACTAACGGCACGGAGGTACACCCTCTGCGTCCCAGAGCTTCCAGCAAGCAGGAAAAAACAAATAGACAAGCTGGACAGAAAAAAACAGCAAACAAATAGCAAAGAATAACTTAGCTATGCAGAGCAGCAGGCCACAGGAACGATCCAGGAGGAGACAGGTCCAATACTAGAACATTGACTGGAGGCCAGAATCAAAGCACTAGGTGGAGTTAAATAGAGCAGCACCTAACGACTTCACCATAACACCTGAGGAAGGAAACTCAGAAGCCGCAGTACCACTTTCCTTCACCAACGGAAGCTCACAGAGAGAATTAGCCGAAGAACCACTTGTGACCGCAAGAGGGAGCTCTGCCACAGAATTCACAACACTTACCTACGGCTAATAACGTGGTAAAGCCTGCTTATATAGGAAGGTCGGAACCAACTGTGTTAGGATGTAATTAAAATCACAGCATGGTGAAGGGCGGGGAGTTCAAGTCAGAAAAAAAGTACATAGTAGATATAGAAAAACTGACTGAACAGCAATCTAGTCTGAACTGGTGCATAACCAAAAACGTCATATAGCAAATAGATCAATGGCTGCACTCAAAATTTACTGTGCTAGAGCAAGGAAATGTGCAATACATGAACTGGGAATAGCATAATGGTTTGTGAAATATATGAAAAAACACATGAGATTCTTAGCACAAGATTTGGCCAAAAGTTGTGAGCTGTTGTGAATTCTGTGGCTGAATTCACTCCTGTGGTCACAAGTGGTATTGCAGCTTCTGAGCTTCCTCCCTCAGGTGTTCTGGTGAGCTCGTTAACTGCTTCATTACTTAACTCCGCCTGATGCTGCTATCCTTGCTCCTTGTCAATGTTTCAGTGTTGGATCTGAGCTTCTCCTGATTGTTCCTGTGACCTGCTGCTCTGTATAGCTAAGTGCTTTTTGTTTTTTTTGTTGTTTTTTTTTCTGTCCAGCTTGTCTTTTGTTTTGCTGGAAGCTCTGAGACGCAAAGGGTGTACCGCCGTGCCGTTAGTTCGGCACGGTGGTTTTTTTTTGCCCCTTTGTGTGGTTTTGCTTTAGGGTTTTTTGTAGACTGCAAAGTTCGCTTTACTGTCCTCGCTCTGTCCTAGAATATCGGGCCCCACTTTGCTGAATCTATTTCATCCCTACGTTTTGTCTTTTCATCTTACTCACAGTCATTATATGTGGGGGGCTGCCTTTTCCTTTGGGGAATTTCTCTGGGGCAAGTCAGGCCTATTTTTCTATCTTCAGGCTAGCTAGTTTCTTAGGCTGTGCCGAGTTGCCTAGGTAGTTGTTAGGCGCAATCCACAGCCGCTTTTAGTTGTGTTTAGGATAGGATCAGGTGTGCAGTCTACAGAGTTTCCACGTCTCAGAGCTCGTTTTTGTATTTTTGGGTATTTGTCAGATCACTGTGTGCGCTCTGATCGCTAAGCACACTGTGTTTCTGGATTGCCTTCATAACACCTGTCATTAGCAAACATAACAGTACAAGGAGCCAAACTAATGATTCTCAATAGGGGGAAAGAAAAAGTTCTGATATCTTTTTTTTTTTTTTTTCTGCTCTGTGTTCACTTTTTTTTTTCCCCTAGACATTTGGGTGATTCTGGACACAGGTGTGGACATGGATATTCAGGGTCTGTGCTCTTCAATGGATAATCTCGTTATAAATGTACAAAAAATTCAAGATACTATTGATCAGAAATCTATGTTAGAACCAAGAATTCCTATTCCTGATTTGTTTTTTGGAGATCGAACTAAGTTTCTAAGTTTCAAAAATAATTGTAAGCTATTTCTGGCCTTGAAACCTCATTCTTCTGGTAATCCTATTCAACAGGTTTTGATTATTATTTCTTTTTTGCGCGGCGACCCTCAAGACTGGGCATTTTCTCTTGCGCCAGGAGACCCTGCATTGAGTAGTGTCGATGCGTTTTTCCTGGCACTCGGATTGCTGTACGATGAGCCTAATTCAGTGGATCAGGCTGAGAAAAATTTGCTGGCTTTGTGCCAGGGTCAGGATGATATAGAAGTATATTGTCAGAAATTTAGGAAATGGTCAGTACTCACTCAGTGGAATGAATCTGCGCTGGCAGCTTTGTTCAGAAAGGGTCTCTCTGAGGCTCTTAAGGATGTCATGGTGGGATTTCCTATGCCTGCTGGTTTGAATGAGTCTTTGTCTTTGGCCATTCAGATCGGTCGATGCTTGCGCGAGCGTAAATCTGTGCACCATTTGGCGGTACTGCCTGAGGTTAAACCTGAGCCTATGCAGTGCGATAGGACTATGACTAGAGTTGAACGGCAGGAATACAGACGTCTGAATGGTCTGTGTTTCTACTGTGGTGATTCCACTCATGCTATTTCTGATTGTCCTAAGCGCACTAAGCGGTCCGCTAGGTCTGCCGTCATTGGTACTGTACAGTCCAAATTCCTTCTGTCCATTACCTTGATATGCTCTTTGTCGTCGTTTTCTGTCATGGCGTTTGTGGATTCGGGCGCTGCCCTGAATCTGATGGATTTGGATTATGCTAAACGTTGTGGGTTTTTCTTGGAGCCTTTGCGGTGTCCTATTCCATTGAGAGGAATTGATGCTACACCTTTGGCCAAGAATAAACCTCAATACTGGGCCCAGCTGACCATGTGCATGGCTCCTGCACATCAGGAAGTTATTCGCTTTCTGGTGTTGCATAATCTGCATGATGTGGTCGTGTTGGGGTTGCCATGGCTACAAACCCATAATCCAGTATTGGATTGGAATTCCATGTCGGTATCCAGCTGGGGTTGTCAGGGGGTACATGGTGATGTTCCATTTTTGTCGATTTCGTCATCCACCCCTTCTGAGGTCCCAGAGTTCTTGTCTGATTATCAGGATGTATTTGAAGAGCCCAAGTCCGATGCTCTACCTCCGCATAGGGATTGTGATTGTGCTATCAATTTGATTCCTGGTAGTAAATTCCCTAAAGGTCGATTATTTAATTTATCCGTGCCCGAACACGCTGCTATGCGCAGTTATGTGAAGGAATCCCTGGAGAAGGGACATATTCGCCCATCGTCATCACCACTGGGAGCAGGGTTCTTCTTTGTAGCCAAGAAGGATGGTTCGCTGAGACCGTGTATTGATTACCGCCTTCTTAATAAGATCACTGTTAAATTTCAGTATCCCTTGCCATTGTTATCTGACTTGTTTGCTCGGATTAAGGGGGCTAGTTGGTTCACTAAGATAGATCTTCGTGGTGCGTATAATCTGGTGAGAATCAGGCAAGGAGATGAATGGAAAACTGCATTCAATACGCCCGAGGGTCATTTTGAGTATCTAGTGATGCCGTTCGGACTTGCCAATGCTCCATCTGTGTTTCAGTCTTTTATGCATGACATCTTCCGTGAGTATCTGGATAAATTCCTGATTGTTTACTTGGATGACATTTTGATCTTCTCAGATGATTGGGAGTCTCATGTGAAGCAGCTCAGAATGGTTTTTCAGGTCCTGCGTGCTAACTCTTTGTTTGTGAAGGGATCAAAGTGTCTCTTCGGTGTGCAGAAAGTTTCATTTTTGGGGTTCATCTTTACCCCTTCTACTATCGAGATGGATCCAGTTAAGGTCCAAGCCATCCAGGATTGGATTCAGCCGACATCTCTGAAAAGTCTGCAAAAGTTCCTGGGCTTTGCTAATTTTTATCGTCGCTCATCTGTAATTTTTCTAGCATTGCCAAACCATTGACCGATTTGACCAAGAAGGATGCTGATTTGGTTAATTGGTCTTCTGCTGCTGTGGAAGCTTTTCAGGAGTTGAAGCGTCGTTTTTGTTCTGCCCCTGTGTTGTGTCAGCCAGATGTTTCTCTTCCATTCCAGGTCGAGGTTGATGCTTCTGAGATTGGAGCAGGGGCGGTTTTGTCACAGAGAGGTTCTGATTGCTCAGTGATGAAACCATGTGCTTTCTTTTCCAGGAAGTTTTTGCCCGCTGAGCGTAATTATGATGTGGGCAATCGAGAGTTGCTGGCCATGAAGTGGGCATTCGAGGAGTGGCGTCATTGGCTTGAAGGAGCTAAGCATCGCGTGGTGGTATTGACTGATCATAAGAACTTGACTTATCTCGAGTCTGCCAAGCGCTTGAATCCTAGACAGGCCCGTTGGTCGTTATTTTTTGCCCGCTTCGACTTTGTGATTTCGTACCTTCCGGGCTCTAAAAATGTGAAGGCGGATGCTCTGTCTAGGAGTTTTGTGCCCGACTCTCCGGGTTTATCTGAGCCAGCGGGTATCCTCAATGAAGGAGTCATTGTGTCTGCCATCTCCCCTGATTTGCGGCGGGTGCTGCAAAAATTTCAGGCGAATAAACCTGATCGTTGTCCAGCAGAGAAACTGTTCGTCCCTGATAGGTGGACTAATAAACTTATCTCTGAACTTCATTGTTCGGTGTTGGCTGGTCATCCTGGAATCTTTGGTACCAGAGAGTTAGTGGCTAGATCCTTCTGGTGGCCATCTCTGTCACGGGATGTACGTACTTTTGTGCAGTCCTGTGGGATTTGTGCTAGGGCTAAGCCCTGCTGTTCTCGTGCCAGTGGGTTGCTTTTGCCCTTGCCGGTCCCAAAGAGGCCTTGGACACATATTTCGATGGATTTCATTTCTGACCTTCCCGTTTCTCAAAAGATGTCAGTCATTTGGGTGGTCTGTGATCGCTTTTCTAAAATGGTCCATCTGGTGCCCTTGGCTAAATTGCCTTCCTCCTCTGATTTGGTACCTTTGTTCTTTCAGCATGTGGTTCGGTTGCATGGCATTCCTGAGAATATTGTTTCTGACAGAGGTTCCCAGTTTGTTTCAAGGTTTTGGCGAGCCTTTTGTGGTAGGATGGGCATTGACCTATCCTTTTCCTCGGCTTTCCATCCTCAGACTAATGGCCAGACTGAACGAACCAATCAGACCTTGGAAACATATCTGAGATGTTTTGTTTCTGCAGACCAGGATGATTGGGTGTCCTTTTTGCCGTTGGCTGAGTTCGCCCTTAATAATCGGGCCAGCTCGGCTACCTTGGTTTCTCCATTTTTTTGCAATTCTGGGTTCCATCCTCGTTTCTCTTCAGGACAGGTTGAGTCTTCGGACTGTCCTGGTGTGGATTCTGTGGTGGATAGGTTGCAGCAGATCTGGACTCAGGTAGTGGACAATTTGATCTTGTCCCAGGAGAAAGCTCAACTTTTCGCTAATCGCAGACGCCGTGTGGGTCCCCGACTTCGTGTTGGGGATCTGGTTTGGTTATCTTCTCGTCATATTCCTATGAAGGTTTCCTCTCCTAAATTTAAACCTCGTTTTATTGGTCCGTATAGGATTTCTGAGGTTCTCAATCCTGTGTCTTTTCGTTTGACCCTCCCAGACTCCTTTTCCATACATAATGTATTCCATAGGTCGTTGTTGCGGAGATACGTGGCACCTATGGTTCCATCTGTTGAGCCTCCTGCCCCGGTTTTGGTGGAGGGGGAATTGGAGTATATTGTGGAGAAGATTTTGGATTCTCGTGTTTCTAGATGGAAACTCCAGTATCTGGTTAAATGGAAGGGTTATGCTCAGGAAGATAATTCCTGGGTTTTTGCCTCTGATGTTCATGCTTCCGATCTTGTTCGTGCCTTTCATGCGGCTCATCCTGGTCGGCCTGGGGGCTCTGGTGAGGGTTCGGTGACCCCTCCTCAAGGGGGGGGTACTGTTGTGAATTCTGTGGCTGAATTCACTCCTGTGGTCACAAGTGGTATTGCAGCTTCTGAGCTTCCTCCCTCAGGTGTTCTGGTGAGCTCGTTAACTGCTTCATTACTTAACTCCGCCTGATGCTGCTATCCTTGCTCCTTGTCAATGTTTCAGTGTTGGATCTGAGCTTCTCCTGATTGTTCCTGTGACCTGCTGCTCTGTATAGCTAAGTGCTTTTTGTTTTTTTTTGTTGTTTTTTTTTCTGTCCAGCTTGTCTTTTGTTTTGCTGGAAGCTCTGAGACGCAAAGGGTGTACCGCCGTGCCGTTAGTTCGGCACGGTGGTTTTTTTTTGCCCCTTTGCGTGGATTTGCTTTAGGGTTTTTTGTAGACTGCAAAGTTCGCTTTACTGTCCTCGCTCTGTCCTAGAATATCGGGCCCCACTTTGCTGAATCTATTTCATCCCTACGTTTTGTCTTTTCATCTTACTCACAGTCATTATATGTGGGGGGCTGCCTTTTCCTTTGGGGAATTTCTCTGGGGCAAGTCAGGCCTATTTTTCTATCTTCAGGCTAGCTAGTTTCTTAGGCTGTGCCGAGTTGCCTAGGTAGTTGTTAGGCGCAATCCACAGCCGCTTTTAGTTGTGTTTAGGATAGGATCAGGTGTGCAGTCTACAGAGTTTCCACGTCTCAGAGCTCGTTTTTGTATTTTTGGGTATTTGTCAGATCACTGTGTGCGCTCTGATCGCTAAGCACACTGTGTTTCTGGATTGCCTTCATAACACCTGTCATTAGCAAACATAACAGTGAGCCCATCCACCAAACGTCAAGGTAATCTCAGAACGGATGGGTACCTGAGCTGACTGCCTAGTGTGAACACTTACCTATGGCTAATAACGTGGTAAAGCCTGCTTTTATAGGAAGCTCAGAACCAACTGTGTTAGGATGTAATTAAAATCACAGCATGGTGAAGGGCGGGGCGTTCAAGTCAGAAAAAAGTATATAGTAGATATAGAAAAACTGACTGAACAGCAATCTAGTCTGAACTGGTGCATAACCAAAAAAGTCATATAGCAAATAGATCAATGGCTGCACTCAAAATTTACTGTGCTAAGGCAAGGAAATGTGCGATACATGAAATGGGAATAGCATAATGGCTTGTGAAATATATGAAAAAACACATGAGATTCTTAGCACAAGATTTGGCCAAAAGTTGTGAGCCCATCCACCAATCGTCAAGGTAATCTCAGAACGGATGGGTACCTGAGCTGACTGCCTAGTGTGAACACTTACCTATGGCTAATAACGTGGTAAAGCCTGCTTATATAGGAAGCTCAGAACCAACTGTGTTAGGATGTAATTAAAATCACAGCATGGTGAAGGGCGGGGCGTTCAAGTCAGAAAAAATAGTACATAGTAAATATAAGAAAACTGACTGAACAGCAATCTAGTCTGAACTGGTGCATAACCAAAAAAGTCTTATAGCAAATAGATCAATGGCTGCACTCAATATTTACTGTGCTAGAGCAAGGAAATGTGCGATATATGAAATTGGAATAACATAATGGCTTGTGAAATATATGAAAAAACACATGAGATTCTTAGCACAAGATTTGGCCAAAAGTTGTGAGCCCATCCACCAAACGTCAAGGTAATCTCAGAACGGATGGGTACCTGAGCTGACTGCCTAGTGTGAACACTTACCTATGGCTAATAACGTGGTAAAGCCCCGCCCTTCACCATGCTGTGATTTTAACTACATCCTAACACAGTTGGTTCTGAGCTTCCTATAAAAGCAGGCTTTACCACGTTATTAGCCATAGGTAAGTGTTCACACTAGGCAGTCAGCTCAGGTACCCATCCGTTCTGAGATTACCTTGACGTTTGGTGGATGGGCTCACAACTTTTGGCCAAATCTTGTGCTAAGAATCTAATGTGTTTTTTCATATATTTCACAAGCCATTATGCTATTCCCATTTCATATATCGCACATTTCCTTGCTCTAGCACAGTAAATTTTGAGTGCAGCCATTGATCTATTTGCTATATGACTTTTTTGGTTATGCACCAGTTCAGACTAGATTGGTGTTGAGGGTTAGTCTCTGTGAAGATAGCGGTGGCATCCTGGCCTGAACGCTTGAAGAATCCGGCATCGTCCTGGTCTGAGATGAGTCCTGGGTTCCGGTGTCGTCGGGGGTACTGGAATATCCTTTCGCGGGTCCTGGTTCCATGATGGTTTAAGCTGGAGACAATACAGTCCTTTCTTTTTAAGCATCGGCACAATGCTAATACAGGTGTGAAAGTGTACTTCAATGGCTGCACTTGGTTCACGGCCAGTCTCAAACTGCGCCCCCTGTGGTCTGGTCATGAGGAGGGCTCACTCATGCTCAGTGATACTGCGGGAGTGGATGTCAGGGATCTTAGGAGACGTCACTTCCTACAGTCTCCGGTAAGTCTCCGTAGGCTTCTCTGACTTGAGCCTACTCTGTCCTCACTGTCCAGCATCAAAGGGCTCTCACTCTGCCTATGCACACTGCATGTTCTCGACAACCGAGAGCCTGTTCCCGCACACTGTCTCCCTCTTCACACCCCTGGATCTCCAGTTCAAAGGTCTGTCCGGGGCACTAAATTCTCCCCCCTGCAACTTGGGTGACAGCACCGATGGTTCTGGACTTGTCCCAAACATGCATGCCGAGGCTGGCTCTCCTCCTTACACTTGGATTAAATTGGAAAGGACAAGCATTGGCCATCTGTGGCCATTAACGTAGTCCTGGATAAGTGGGTCACAGGCCTGCTGAAACTTTGGCCCTCAGGGAATCTGGAACGTTGCGGGCGATCAGGTGCATGGAGCACAATTTGGCCTGCTTCTGCTTCTGATCTTTTTTCTAGATCCTTTTTTCACTTCCTTTCGTTTTGCTCCTGCCTACTGCACATGCACAGCCAAGTGTGTGAACTTTGAAGAACTCTTCCCAATTGCATTCAGTTAGGTGGCAATCGGGGTAATATTTTTGGGGGTTGAAGTCAGCTGTTTAATGTCAGCTTGCATCAACCCCTGGGGTCAGTAATGGAGAGGCGTCTTTCAAACACCCACATTACTAACTCAAGGATACCAGAAAGGAAAAAAACACACAGAAATATTTTATTTTATAAAATACTCCCCAACTCCCCAACTCCCTGGTTCACCAATTTATTAAATTTAAAAAAAAATAGCCATGCTGGTTCGAAGTAGTCCAAGGAAATTGAAGTAGTCCTCAGATGGCAAATTGAAAGACATAAAAAGAGAGAATTAAATAAAGAAAAGAGTCAGTCTCTCATTCACCAATTTAATAACCCTGCATCTCCAACATAATCCATGGGGTTGCCATGACGTCCACCTATTCCGGTTCCAGGAAAACTGTACAAGGAGCCACGTATCACGGTGAAGGAGCAAAACCTCAAAGCAGTCGATAACTTCACCTACTTAGGCAGCACACTTTCCTGTGAAGTAACCACAGACACCTGAGGTTAATAACAGAATCGCCAAAGCCAGTGCCGCCTTCGGGAGACTGCGTAAGAATATCTGGGAACAAAGGTAACTTAGCCTTACCACCAAGCTGAAGGTCTTCTGCATGGTGGTCCTCACCACACTTCTCTATGCTAGCGAGACCTGGACAGTGTACAGCCGGCATGCTAAACAGCTTAATCATTTCCACATGAGTTGCCTCCGCAGACTCCTCCATATCAGGTGGCAAGACAATGTCCCGGACACGGCAATTCTGGAACAAACTGGGCTCTGCAGCGTTTACACTCTCCTGCTGAAAGTCCAAGCCAGGTGGGCTGGACATGTGGTCAGAATACCTGACAGCCGACTACCGAAACAACTGCTGTACGGAGAACTGTGCCAAGGAAAGCAAGCAGTTGGGGGGCAGAAGAAGCGCTATAAAGACTGCCTTAAGGTGTCTCTCAAAAACCTGGAAGTCAACACCAATGAATGGGAAGAGCTTGCCCTGGATCGTCCGGGTTGGCGGGGCAGGATCACCTCAGGAGCACGTACAGCTGAAGATAAGAAAATCTTTGACCCGAAAAGAAAACGCGCTGTACGCAAGGCACAAGTAGAATCTGGTGTACTGACCACATCTGCTTCCTTATGTCAAGTATGTGGGCGAACCTTCAGGGCCCAGATTGGACTCATCAGCCACCTCCGGACCCATAACTACTAATTCTCTTCTAACCTTGAAGTCATGGTCATTTTCAAAAACGAAGGACGAACATCACTGCAACCTATAGAGCCTCATTCTGAGAACGACGCTTCATATGTCATTCCCGGTTATGTCTCAAGAGATATAACATAACAACCAAAGAAATCAACTAGTTTTGCCCTTCACAATTTCCTTCCTGAAAACGGAGGTTGGCACCCTAGGTTGAAATGGTATAGCACCCCCACTCCTCGTCAACTGCCCTTATATAGCCCTACCACTACTGTAACAGACCAGGCATCCTCAGTAGGTGATCAGATAATATGTAATGAACATACATAAACATATCAAATATAAATACTGGTGGGCTGATGGACATACTGTATATACAGCTCTGTCAAAATTTAAGAGAACACTGCAAAATGTTCAGTTTGTCTGATTTTTCTCTTTATAGGTATATTTTCGAGTAAAATGTAAATTGTTGTTTTATTCTGTAACTTCTGACAACATGTCTCCGAATTTCCAAGCAATACATTTTTTTATTTTTTCTGAAAAGTAGAAATGGTCAAAATTAAAAAAAACTGTGCTTTCAGACCTCATATAATGCAAAGAAAACAAGTTCATAATCATTTAAACTCTCTCTGGCGAAGAGACCACCACATCAAAACCCTGTCATGGGCAGCCCAATCTCCAGGCCTGAGCCCTATTGAAAACCTCTGGAATGTAATCAAGAGGAAGATGGAAAGTCACAAGCCATCAAACAAAGAAGAACTGCTTACATTTTTGCGCCAGAAGCAGTGTGAAAGACTGGTGGAAAGCATGCCGATAGAAAAGCTGTGATTAAAAATCATGGTTATTCAGCAAAATATTAATTTTTGAACTCTTCCTGAGTTAAAAAATTAGTATTGTTGTTTCTAAATGATTATGAAATTGTTTTCTTTGCATTATTTGAGCACTTTTTTTTTTCATTTTGACCATTTCTCCTTTTCAGAAAATGAATACAAAATGTATTCCTTTGAAATTCGGAGACATGTTGTCAGAAGTTTCTAGAATTAAAGAAAAATTTAGATTTTACTCAAAAATATACCTATAAAGAGCAAGATCAGGCAAAGTGAACATTTTGCAGTGGTCTCTTAATTTTTGCCAGAGCTGTATACATATACAGTGCCTTGCGAATGTATTCGGCCCCCTGGAACTTTTCAACCTTTTCCCACATATCATGCTTCAAACATAAAGATAGCAAATGTACATTTTTGGTGAAGAATCAACAACAAGTGGAACACAAACATAAAGCAAAATCTACAATGGAATGGTTCACAAATAAACATATCCAGATGTTAGAATGGCCAAGTTAAAGTCCAGACCTCAATCCAATCGAGAATCTGTGGTAAAGAGCTGAAAACTGCTGTTCACAAACGATCTCCATCAAACCTCACTGAGCTCGAGCTGTTTGCCAAGGAAGAATGGGCAAGAATTTCAGTCTCTCGATGTACAAACCTAATAGGGACATACCCCAAGCGACTTGCAGCTGTAATCGCAGCAAAAGGTGGCGCAACAAAGTATCAAGTTAAAGGGGCAGAATAATATTGCACGCCCCACTTTTCAGTTTTTGAATTTCCACAAAAATTTAAAATAACTAATAAATTTCGTTCAACTTCACAAATGTGTGCCACTTGTTCTTGATTCTTCACCAAAAATTTACATTTGGTATCTTTATGTTTGAAGCATGATATGTGGGAAAAGGTTGAAAAGTTCCAGGGGGCCAAATACTTTCGCAATGCACTAGACTGGGTACGGAAAATATTCAGACACCTTTAAATTTTTCACTCCTTGTTTCGTTGCAGCCATTTGGTAAATTCAAAAAAGTTATTTTTTTCACATTAATGTACACTCTGCACCCCATCTTGACTGAAAAAACAGAAATGTAGAAATTATTGCAAATTTAATAAAAAAGAAAAACTGAAATATCACATGGTCATAAGGGTTAGGAGTCGAGTTCCCGCCGCGGCACAGGGGGAATCTCGAACCATGTCCGCTGCGGTCTCCCTTTCTCCGCCAGCCACAGTGGAGCCTGCTGAGCGGAGAGGTCGGTCCCAGTGTCTGGCTCAAGCTGATACTTTGCGCTTGGTTACTGATGCCTTTCCAGGCTCTGCCTTTGTAGCCAGTGCTGATCATCAGCGAGCAGGCATTTCTGGGACTAAGTCCTGCTTTTCCCATACTGAGCATGTCCATGGGACGACCTCCCCTTGGAGGTCGGGGGTCACATGTTCAGGTCCTGTTGTGGCTCCTATTGGACCATTAGGAAGGTCCTTGAGAGCTACAGCTATAAAAGGTTTGCATGGCCACACGGCCATGCGCTAATATAAACTTGAGAACGTGTGTGTAGATGAATGTCTGTTGATGCATGAAAGCTCCTTAATCATTCCCATTCCTAGTGATGATGACTGCTCGCGAATGGTGGAAGCTACCAAGCGCCCAACAGTGCTACCTGCACACTTAGCACACGTTTCTGCATCTGTTTGCAGTGCCCACCTGTATGGTACCGTGCGCAATCCGTGCGCTTTCCTGACAGCCGGTCATTGTAGGGTGGGAACTCCCACTTGGACTCTGCATCTGACTCAGGGCATCCTCAGGCGTGGGCTCAAAAGTCACCGAGGGTCAGAGTGAGTCCAGTCACCAGTTTAGTGGGTGTGATTAATAGGGATCCCACTAGTGTCTTTCAGCTGCACCCTGTGACTGCTAACAGGGTGCAGCGTATTTACAGCGACTCTGTAAAGCAACAGAGTTCGTTTCCTTTCACACTGGGTGAGGTCAAACCCACTTGTGAGCAAGCGTCCATTCGCCATTACTCAGCTGCAGGTGTCATCTCTGCACGGTGGACCCTGGACTGCGAATGCACCTCATATTCTCTAATGTTATTATTTGGTGCGTTCCGCCAGTCCTAACAATAAATATTCATACCGTTTGCTCAGACACTCATATTTAAGCCACATGCTGTCCATTTCCTTGTGATTCTCCTTGAGATGGTTTTACTTCTTCATTGGAGGCCAGCTGTGTTTAATTAAACTGATAGGACTTGATTTGGAAAGGCACACACCTGTCTTTATAAGACCCCACAGCTCACAGTGCATGTCACACCAAATGAGAATCATGAGGTCAAAGGAAGTGGCCAAGGAGCTCAGAGACAGAATTTTGGTAAGGCACAGATCTGGCCAAGGTTACAACAGAATTTCTGCAGTACTGAAGGTTCCTAAGAGCACAGTAGCCTCTATAATCCTTAAATGGAAGAGGTGTGGGACCACCAGAAGTCTTCCTAGACCTGGCCGTCCGGCTAAACTGAGCAATCGAGGGAGAAGAGCCTTGGTGAAAGAGGTAAAGAAGAACCCCAAGATCATTGTGGCTGACCTCCAGAGATGCAGTAGGGAGATGAGATAAAGTTCCACAGAGTCAACTATCACCGCAGCCCTCCACCAGTCGGGCCTCTCCTCAGTGCAAGACATATGAAAGTCGGCATAGAGTTTGCTTAAAAACACAAAACTATGAGAAATAAGATTCTCTGGTCTGATGAGACAAAGATAGAGTTTTTTTTGGTGATAATTCTAAGTGGCATGTGTGGAGAAAACCTGGCATTGCTCATCACCTGCCCAATACAATTCCAACAGTGAGACATGGTGGTGGCAGCATCATGCTATGGGGGTGTTTTTCAGCTGCAGGGACAGGACGACTGGTTGTCATTGAAGGAAACATGAATGCGGCCAAGTACAGAGATATACTGGATGAAAAACTCTTCCAGAGTGCTCTGGACTTCAGACTTAGCCAAAGGTTCACCTTCCAACAAGACAATGACCCTAAGCACACAGCTAAAATAACAAAGGAGTTGCTTCAGAACAACTCTGTGACCATTCTTGAGTGACCCAGCCAGAGCCCTGACCTAAACCCAATTGATCATCTCTGGAGAGACCTGAAAATCACTGTCAACTAGCATTCACCATCCAACCTGACAGAACTGGAGAGGATCTGCAAGGAAGAATGGCAGAGGATCCCCAAATCTAGGTGTGAAAAACTTGGTGCATCATTCCCAAGAAGACTCATGGCAGTACTAGCTCAAAAGGGTGCTTCTATTCAATACTGAGCAAAGAGTATGAATACTTATGACCATGTGATATTTCAGAAGACATCAATAAATTCCGGCACTCTACTTTTGTTGCAACATTTTCATTAAAGATAGGTAATCTCAATATCTTGTGTTGTAACATTTTTTAATCTTAACCTCAGACCTTCCTCAGACTGAGCTTAAAAAAAAACAAAAAAAACAGTATACAAACATATTTAACCCCAACTGGTCAAAAGAATTAAAGAAAACTAAATGCAGCAGAAGCAATATAAATAAATGCATACATTAGATCATGTTTGATCATGTGATATTTCAGTTTTTCTTTTTTAATAAATTAGCAAAAATTACTGCATTTCTGTTTTTTCAGTCAAGATGGGGTGCAGAGTGTACATTAATGAGAAAAAAATGAACTTTTTTGAATTTACCAAATGGCTGCAATGAAACAAAAGAGTGAAACATTTAAAGGGGTATGAATTATTTCCTTACCCACTGTATATATATATATGTATTTTAGGCAAAAGTTATATATATATATATATATATATATATATATATATATATATATATATATATATATATATATATAATTTTTGCTAAAATACAAAGGAATTATGTCATCTTTAACTTTAAGAATTTTAGAGAGTATTTCATCTTCAACTTGCGTAAAGTGAATCTGTCACCAGGTATAGCCGATATGAGATGCGGCCACTACCTTTCAGGTCTGATGTACTGCATGCTTTACATCTGCCCCCAACCCGATCTGCAAAGCAAGACAAATAACTTTTATTATACTCACTTATGGGGCGGGGCGGTCTGATATGGTCCGAGGTGGCTTTATGTTCTTGGTTCGGCGCCTCTCTTCCTGTGCTGCCGTCCTTTTTCTCGTGTGAATGACGCATCTCTGCGACATCCACACAGTCTCCTTGGCATCGCTTTCCTGCTCAGGTGTACTTCCCTGTACCGCAGTGCACAGGCACCGGGAAAGGATAAAGAGCCCCAGCGCGTATGTACTGCAGTACTTTGCTCTGCCCTCAACAGGACAGAGAAGTACGCCTGCGCAGGAGAGCGATGCTTAGGAGATTGTGCAGATGACGCAGAGATGTGTCATACAAATGACGAAGAAGAAGAAGAGAGGCGCCAATCCAAGAACATCGACACCCCTCGGATTAGGCTGGCCCACAGGTAACATAGTAACATAGTAACATAGTTAGTAAGGCCGAAAAAAGACATTTGTCCATCCAGTTCAGCCTATATTCCATCATAATAAATACCCAGATCTACGTCCTTCTACAGAACCTAATAATTGTATGATACAAGGTGAGTATAATAAACATTTTTCTGCTCTTACAGGTCGGGTTGGGGGCAGATATACAGCATTATAGAATGCTGTATACCAGGTTTGAAAGGTGGTAGCCATATCTCATATCGGCCAAACCTGGTGAAAAGTTTCGCAGGAAATCCGCTTGCGTTTTTTTCCATATTTTCTGCTCGTTTTTTCCAGAGCTTCCCAATACAATAAATAGCGGCAAAAAACGCGGAAATTCTGCAAAATTAATGAACATGCTTAACTTTTTGTGCGATACGTTTTTTTTGCAGAAAAAAAACACATCATGTGCACAACAATGTGGAATTCCATTAGAAATAATGGAAAGCGTTTTGTAACCATTTTTTAAGTGTTTTTACCGCGAAAAAACGCAACGTGAGGACACAGCCTAAAAGTTTAATGCAAAACAGGTTTAAAAGCCAACGCATTTCAAAGTCATTCCAGACTTGTTCCTCAGGACACAAACTGCTAAATGGGCACTTTTAGACTGGCTTTCAGTCCATATAAACTTCTAATGTCCCAGTATAACGCTGTATACTTTTTTCCTATCTAAACAAATACTGCTAACAAAGCTCAGAACTTCAATGTCCATATTAGGATTTTTTCTGTCAGAGTTAAATATAATATAATAATGCAAATTTCAATCAAATTATTCCCCCAGATGCCTAAAGGCCCTGATAAACATTAGACTAAATTCAGTCCAGCTCACCAATATCAGTGGGATCAGCTGATAGTCAAATGTGTATTCCCCCTCCTCCAGAGCAACTAATCCTTTTGTTCTGCCTGGAGTTTATTATTATTTTTATTTTATTTATTTATATAGCACCATTGATTCCATGGTGCTGTACATGAGAAAGGGGTTACATACAGAGTTATAGATATCTTTACAGTAAACAAATTTACAGTGACAGACTGGAGACTGGAGATATGCCATTACTGGATGATTTTGGAACCGGCTCGCTCATAAAAAACGCAGAAGCGTTCATCTAAGCTGAGTGTTCCTATGTGCAAGTGAATAGGGAGAAATAGCTATCTGCCAAACAATCATTCGGCCAACAGCTACTGTATCTACTAACATGTTTTCCGGTCTGTAGGTCACGTGCACATGTTCAGCATTTGGTCAGTATTTTACCTCAGTATTTGTAAGCCAAAACCAGGAGTGGAACAATCAGAGGAAAGGTATAATAGAAACATATTCACCACTTCTGTATTTATCACCCGCTCCTGGTTTTGTCTTACAAATACTGAGGTAAAAATCTCACCAAATACTGATGTGTGCATGTGGCCTTAGCGTATGTGCACACGTTGCGGATTTGGTTGCGGATCCACAGCAGATTTGGCCCTGCGGATCCACAGCAGTTTTCCATGTGGTGTACAGTACCATGTAAACCTATGGAAAACCAAATCCGCAGTGCACATGTTGCGGAAAATTCAGCGCAGAAATGCAGCATTTTATTTTCCGCAGCATGTCAATTCTTTGTGCGTAATCCGCAGCGTTTTTACACCTATTCCATTATAGCAATCTGCAGGTTTAAAAATGCAGGCAAAATCTGCACAAAATCTGCAGAAAACACGCGGAAAAATCCACAATGGAATCCGCAACGTGTGCACATACCCTCATACTGACAGCTAATGAAGACTTCTTACTTTGATAGCTCAGAGATCATGGCATTGCACAGCCTATCATCCGTAAAATTACTATTGGCCTTCAAGGCAATAAATAATAGCATGATAAAATACACAGGACACGTTGACTATTTTTTTAAATGGAAGATTTGGCCACGGCCTTTATTAAAATATCATACATAACTCAATAACTTTGTAAACCATACTGCAGCTTAGCCAAAGCTCATGCCCGTTTACCATTTACCATTGACCACCATGCTGTCCATTCAATTCCCTGAATGACTTACCAAATGGCCCGTGACGAATTTAGAAGTAAGGGGGAGGGCAGGGCAGCACTCCACATGTGGCAGTGATGAGGAATGACAACTCCCCTCATCGCCGCCCCCTCTTTATCCCTTCAGCCCATACTTTGTTTACATTAGCCTGTCCTATCAGCACACATCACTGGAGAGAAAACAACACATCACCCAATGACGTGCAACTGACTGGACAGGTCCATCACCAATCTCCGGAGACAAAAAATAATAATACCTGGAAAACAGTGGCGGGAAAAAGTTTCCTGTCGAAAATTAACCCTTTAGGGGAAGCTAATCTTAAGGCCTGGTAATGCTATGCATCACCCTCCTGAAGGTCCAGGTCTTGCCATTATGGTATAATTATGTTATAACTTGCCATGCTATGGCTATCTTCACATGTGCCACCATGATGTGACCAATTACCACTCTTCATACAGTTCTGCGTGGTTTGCAAATGAATACAGTTAAAAGCACGTTCATGTCAATAGCCACGGAGTGAACTGCTGCTTTGCTTCATAACAGCATGGCTGTTAGCAAAGTGCTGCTCTTTTTTTTGGAAACCACGTCAATAGTTAAATTGGCTGTGATGTGTAGCCTATATGTTGCCATTTAAACTAATTGAATAAAAATCATTGACTATTTGAGGCAAATGGAACTAGGAAATATTAGCACATTAATTATAAATTATTTTGGGTGAAGAAGGAAAGAATCTAGAAGATGTACTGCTGTAAATACCATTATATACACTGCTTGATGTTTAAAAGAACCCTGTCATTTGTCATTTGGTTACTAATGGTATATTCTCTAACTGGGTCGCTGTGACCAGTGGGGTACCGCAGGGTCGGTGTTAGGACCTATTCTCTTCAACATATTTATTAACGATCTGGTAGAAGGTTTGCACAGTAAAATATCAATATTTGCAGATGATACAAAACTATGTAAAGCAGTCAATACAGGAGAAGATAGTATTTTGCTACAGATGGATCTGGATAAGTTGGAAAGTTGGGCCGAAAGGTGGAAGATGCGGTTTAACAATGATAAATGTAAGGTTATACACATGGGAAGAAGGAATCAATATCACCATTACACACTGAATGGGAAACCACTGGGTAAATCTGATATGTAGAAGGACTTGGGGATCCTGCTTAATGATAAACTTACCTGGAGCAGCCAGTGCCAGGCAGCAGCTGCCAAGGCAAACAGGATCATGGGGTGCATTAAAAGAGGTCTGGATACACATGATGAGAGCATTATACTGCCTCTGTACAAATCCCTGGTTAGACCGCACATCGAGTACCGTGTACAGTTTTGGGCACCGGTGTTCAGGAAGGATATAATGGAACTACAGCGAGTACAAAAGAGGGCAACAAAATTAATAAAAGGGATAGGGGAACTACAATACCCAGAGAGATTAGCAAAAGTAGGATTATTTAGTCTAGAAAAAAGACGACTGAGGGGCGATATAATAACCATGTATAAGTATATAAGGGGACAATATAAATATCTCTCCGAGGATCTATTTATACCAAGGAAGGTGATGGTCACAAGGGGGCATTCTCTGTGTCTGGAGGAGAGAAGGTTTTCCCACCAACATATAAGAGGATTCTTTACTGTTAGGGCAGTGAGAATCCGGAATTCCTTGCCTCCTGAGGAGGTGGTGATGGCGAAATCAGGCGAGGGGTTCAAGAGAGGCCTGGATGTCTTCCTGGAGCGTAACAATATTGTATCTTACAGTTATAAGGTTCTTTAGAAAGACGTAGATCTGAGGATTTATTCTGATGGAATATAGGCTGAACTGGATGGACAAATGTCTTTTTTCAGCCTTGCTAACTATGCTACTATGATTCATGCTGCCCAACCCACAAGACATAGTAATGGCAGACACTATAACAGCTTTTAAAAAAGGGGCTGGATGATTTCCTTAGTACACATAACATTGTGGATAATAGTTAAATTAGTGACGAAATGTACAATTGGTGGAGAATTGTTGATCTTGCTGCATCTAGGTCTTTTTTTAACTTAGATATTTATGTAACCATGCACAGCATAAATCAGAGCCTGACTGATTAAACGTTTCAGAGAAAATCCAAGCCTGGATTTTCACAATGCTGCTAAAAATGATTGACAGGTCTGTCCCTAGGTACACACAAGGAAGAGACTTGTCACTCAGCTTGCGTGGCACTAGGAAGAGCCGGCCAAAGGTGGCATCAGACTAATCTTGTCTTCTGGTTAAGGTCTCCAGCTAGATATATCTAACATATATCTAACTCAATTTTTTCAGAAAACTGGAGCAAACTGTGCAGCTAAGGTGTGATTGATGCAGACATATCTTTAACTATTGAAGAATGAAGAAATCACTAGTGGGTTTTGAAACAAAATTGCTGGTAAAACATCATTTGAGTGTTTCCATTGACTTGTTTTGTAAAATATAGATCATCCTTCAAGTGTAAAACAATTGGAGAATGGTCTGCTCATTTCTTTTAGCTTAGCATCTTTGTAAACCCGAAGTATTTAAATGATGCTCAGAAAACTGAATATATGAACATATGTTTTTACATAAAATTATATGTTCATGCATTAGATCATTTAGTTAAGAGCTTTTTCCTGCATGTTTTGTATCAGAGAACCATGAAAAAACTTTGCATGCACATACCCTAAAAAAAGAGTTTCTTGAAGCAGTTTCCACCAGAATACTTGTCATTAGGGTTGAGTGAAACAGATCGTTCATTTTCAAAAGTCGCCGACTTTTGGCAAAGTCGGGTTTCATGAAACCCGACCCGACCCCTGTGTGGGGTCGGCCATGCGATACGCGACTTTCGCACCAAAGTCGCGTTTCAATGATGCGAAAAGCGCCATTTCTCAGCCAATGAAGGTGGACGCAGAGTGTGGGCAGCGTGATGACATAGGTCCTGGTCCCCACCATCTTAGAGAAGGGCATTGCAGTGATTGGCTTGCTGTCTGCGGCGTCACAGGGGCTATAAAGAGGCGTTCCTGCCGACCGCCATCTTACTGCTGCTGATCTGAGCCTAGGGAGAGGTTGCTGCCGCTTCGTCAGAAGCAGGGATAGCGTTAGGCAGGGTCCATTAACCACCAAACCGCTTGTGCTGTAGCGATTTCCACTGTCCAACACCACCTTTTGTTTGCAGGGACAGTGGAAGCTACATTTTTTTTTCCTCAGCGCTGTAGCTCATTGGGCTGCCCTAGAAGGCTCCCTGATAGCTGCATTGCTGTGTGTACGCCGCTGTGCAAACCAACTGCTTTTTTCAAAGCACAAATCCTGTTGTTCCTTCCTTTCTGCACAGCTATCTTGTTTGTTTGTCCACACTTTTGATTTAATTTGTGCATCAGTCCACTCCTTATTGCTGCCTGCCATACGTGGCTGAGATTACTGCAGGGAGATAGTAATTGTAGGACAGTCCCTGTTTTTTTTTTGTTTTTTTTTAATTCTCCCTAAAAAAAGTTGTGGGAGATTAAGATTGGCCTTTCTGCTTGTGTGCCACTCCTGACTCCTGTGTGTGCCATCTCTCTCACATAGTGGGCCATAGAAAGCATTTTTATTTTTCTGTTTTTTTTTTTGGGGGGGGGGTTTATAAATTCTCCCTGAAAAAAAAAACAGTGGGAGATTAATATTGGCCTTTGGGCGTGTGTGCCAGTCCTGAGTGTGCCATCTCTCTCTCATATAGTGGGCCATAGAAAGCCTATTTATTTATTTTTTTTAAATTTGGTTTCTAAATTCTCCCTGAAAAAATAACAAAAAACCGTGGGAGATTAATATTGGCCTTTCTGCTTGTGTTCCAGTCCTGACTCCTGGGTGTGCCATCTCTCTCTCTCAAATAGTGGGCCATAGAAAGCCTATTTTTTTTTTTATTTGGTTTCTACATTCTCCCTGAAAAAATAAAAAAAAATCAGTGGGAGATTAATATTGGCCTTTCTGCTTGTGTGCCAGTCTTGACTCCTGGGTGTGCCATCTCTCTCTCTCAAATAGTGGGCCAAAGAAAGCCTATTTTTTTTTTATTTGTTTTCTAAATTCTCACTGAAAAAAATTAAAAAAAACAGTGGGAGATTAATATTGGCCTTTCTGCTTGTGTGCCACTCCTGACTACTGGGTGTGCCATCTCTCTCTCTCAAATTGTGGGCCATAGAAAGCCCATTTTTTTTTAATTTGGTTTCTAAATTATCCCTGAAAAAAATCATTTTTTTTATTTGGTTTCTAAATTCTCCCTGAAAAAATAAAAAAAAAATCAGTGGGAGATTAATATTGGCCTTTCTGCTTGTGTGCCACTCCTGACTCCTGGGTGTGCCATCTCTGTCTCTGAAATAGTGGGCCATAGAAAGCCTATTTTTTTTTTATTTGTTTTCTAAATTCTCACTGAAAAAATTAAAAAAAAACAGTGGGAGATTAATATTGGCCTTTCTGCTTGTGTGCCACTCCTGACTCCTGGGTGTGCCATCTCTCTCTCAAATAGTGGGCCATAGAAAGCCTTTATTTTTTTTTTTTTATTTGATTTCTAAATTCTCTCTGAAAAAATCATTTTTTTTAATTTGGTTTCTAAATTCTCCCTGAAAAAATAAAAAAAAAACAGTGGGAGATTAATATTGGCCTTTCTGCTTGTGTGCCACTCCTGACTCCTGGGTGTGCCATCTCTCTCTCTCAAATAGTGGGCCATAGAAAGCCTATTTTTTTTAATTATTATTTGTTTTCTAAATTCTCCCTGAAAAAATAAAAAAAAATTAGTGGGAGATTAATATTGGCCTTTCAGCTTGTGTGCCAGTCCTGACTCCTGGGTGTGCCATCTCTCTCTCTCAAATAGTGGGCCATAGAAAGCCTTTTTTTTATTATTTGGTTTCTAAATTCTCCCTGAAAAAATCAATTTTTTTTATTTGGTTTCTAAATTCTCCCTGAAAAAATCATTTTTTTTATTTGGTTTCTAAATTCTCCCTGAAAAAATAAAAAAAAATCAGTGGGAGATTAATATTGGCCTTTCTGCTTGTGTGCCAGTCCTGACTCCTGGGTGTGCCATCTCTCTCTCTCCAATAATGGGCCATAAAAAGCCTATTTTTTTTATTTGGTTTCTAAATTCTCCCTGAAAAAATCAATTTTTTTAATTTGGTTTCTAAATTCTCCCTGAAAAAAATCAATTTTTTTTATTTGGTTTCTAAATTCTCTCTGAAAAAATAAAAAAAAACAGTGGGAGATTAATATTGGCCTTTTTGCTTGTGTGCCAGTCTTGACTCCTGGGTGTGCCATCTCTCTCTCTCAAATAGTGGGCCATAGAAAGCCTTTTTTTTATTATTTGGTTTCTAAATTCTCCCTGAAAAAATCAATTTTTTTTATTTGGTTTCTAAATTCTCCCTGAAAAAATCATTTTTTTTATTTGGTTTCTAAATTCTCCCTGAAAAAATTAAAAAAAATCAGTGGGAGATTAATATTGGCCTTTCTGCTTGTGTGCCAGTCCTGACTCCTGGGTGTGCCATCTCTCTCTCTCCAATAATGGGCCATAAAAAGCCTATTTTTTTTATTTGGTTTCTAAATTCTCCCTGAAAAAATCAATTTTTTTAATTTGGTTTCTAAATTCTCCCTGAAAAAAATCAATTTTTTTTATTTGGTTTCTAAATTCTCTCTGAAAAAATCTTTTTTTTTTATTTGGTTTCTAAATTCTCCCTGAAAAAATAAAAAAAAACAGTGGGAGATTAATATTGGCCTTTTTGCTTGTGTGCCAGTCTTGACTCCTGGGTGTGCCATCTCTCTCTCTCAAATAGTGGGCCATAGAAAGCCTTTTTTTTATTTTTTTATTTGGTTTCTAAATTCTCCCTGAAAAAATCTTTTTCTTTTATTTGGTTCCTAAATTCTCCCTGAAAAAATAAAAAAAAAATCAGTGGGAGATTAATTTTGGCCTTTCAGCTTGTGTGCCAGTCCTGACTCCTGGGTGTGCCATCTCTGTCTCTGAAATAGTGGGCCATAGAAAGCCTATTTTTTTTTTATTTGGTTTCTAAATTCTCCATGAAAAAAAAAAAAAAAAAGTGGGAGATTAATATTGACATTTGTGCTTGAGTGACAGTCCTGCGTGTGTGGCATCTCTCTCATTTGGTGCCACCGAAAACAGAGTGTGTAACATTGTGCCTGATTTTCCTTGCGGTCTCACCCACCTGTAAAGGGATATCTAAATCATACTGAAGTTATAGCTCACCGTTTAAGTTGTTTGACAGCAACAAATACCGTTACTTTGGTTACGTTTTTAAAACAATGAGGAAGTCTGGTGGAAGAGGTCGTGGCCGTGGGCATTCATTGTCAGCTGGTAATGATGGTAGTGGTAGTGGAGCATCAGGTGGTCGTGGGAAAAAAAATATTGCACCTAAGTCTGGAGCTGTGGAGCCAGGTTCGTCGTCTGGCTACAGAAGTCCTCGAACGCTCCCTTTTCTGGGAGTAGGAAAACCACTTTTAAAGCCGGAGCAGCAAGAGCAAGTTTTGGCTTAAATTGCTGACTCAGCCTCTAGCTCTTTTGCCTCCTCTTTTGAAACTGGTAAATGTAAAAGCAGCACGTCGTTAGTGGATGTTCACGGTCAGGGACAAGTCACTTCCTTGTCCTCTTCAGCAAAAACAACAACAGAGAAGGATGCAGCAGGCGACACAACGGGTTACTCCATGGAGCTCTTTACACATACCGTCCCTGGCTTAGAAAGTGAAACAGTTAACATGCCATGCCCATTACAAGTTGAATCTGACATGGAGTGCACTGATGCACAGCCACAGCCAGACTACTATGCTGGTCCTTTGACTCAGACCACAACATTGCCCTCGCAGTGTACTGATCCAGAATCAGACCCTGATGAGATTATGTTGCCCCGTCACGAACGCTCTACCACCGACTTACACGGTGACACAGACAAAGTTGCGCACGAGCTAGAAGAGGAGGTTATAGATGACCCAGTTGTTGACCCCGATTGGCAGCCATTGGGGGAACAGGGTGCAGGCGGCAGTAGTTCTGAAGCGGAGGAGGAGGGGCCGCAGCAGGCATCAACATCGCAACAGGTTCCATCTGCCGGGCCCACATAGCTAGACTAATCTCGTTAGAGATGATGCCCTACCAGTTAGTTGAAAGCGAAGCTTTCAAAGCCCTGATGGACTACGCTGAACCACGCTACGAGCTACTCAGTCGACACTTCTTTTCGAGAAAAGCCATCCCAGCCCTCCACCAGCATGTTAAAGAGCGCATCGTCCATGCACTCAGGCAATCTGTGAGTACAAAGGTGCACCTGACAACAGATGCATGGACCAGTAGGCATGGCCAGGGACGTTACGTGTCCATCACGGCACACTGGGTGAATGTGGTGGATGCAGGGTCCACAGGGGACATCAATTTTGGGACAGTTCTGCCTAGCCCACGGTCTAGGAAACAGTTGGCTGTAGGTGTTCGCACCCCCTCCTCCTCCTCCTCGTCCTTCTGCAGAAGCGAGAGCTCGTCCACAGACCGCAGTCGCCCAACCACTCCATCCGCAGCTGCCACTGTTGCACACCAGTTGTCCCATTATGGGCCAGCTACTGGCAAGCGTCAGCAGGCTGTATTGGCTATGAAGTGTTTGGGCGACAACAGACACACCGCGGAAGTTCTGTCCGAGTTCTTGCAGAGAGAAATGCAGTCGTGGCTGGGCACAGTAGATCTTGAGGCAGGCAAGTTAGTGAGTGATAACGGAAGGAATATCATGGCTGCCATGTCCCTTTCCCAACTGAAACACATTCCTTGCCTGGCTCACACCTTAAACCTGGTGGTGCAGTGCTTCCTGAAAAGTTATCCGGGGTTGACGATTACTGGTTGGCCTGCCTCCTTGATCCTCGCTATAAAGGCAAATTGCAAAATATTATGCCACATGAGAACTTGGAACTAATATTAGCAACCAAACAATCAACTCTTGTTGACCGTTTGCTTCAGGCATTCCCAGCACACAGCGCCCGTGATCGTTCTCACACGAGCTGCAGGGGGCAGCAGACCAGAAGTGTTAGAGGTGCAGAAATCAGAAGTGGCGTTGGACAGAGGGGTTTTCTGACCAGGTTGTGGAGTGATTTTGCTATGACCGCAGACAGGACAGATACTGCTGGTCACACCTGGCCAGAATTGGCAGAATATGCATTGCAGGAGCTTGCTTGCCCGGCAGGTAGTGTCCTATCATAAAGAGTATTCAGTGCTGCAGGTTCAATATTAACCGAAAAAAGGACTCGTCTGGCTACCCAAAATGTTGATGATCTAACCTTCATTAAAATGAACCACAACTGGATTTCGAATTCTTTTGCCCCACCTTGCCCGGCCGACACCTAGCTTTCCTATGAAAAGGTATTGCCTGTGGACTACTCTGAATGACTTTACCAATCTCGTAATTTGCAGCAGCTGATTGTCCAGCATACGACATGTTTACGACATGTTTACACCTCCCTAAATGGCCAAACTCCCCACACGGGGCCGTGGTATCGCCACTTGGCGCAAGCACCCGTGAGAGTGCTGTTTGTCTGAAGAGGTGGGTGTGCCCACTTTTGGTCGACGGCACTGCCACTGGGTCCCTCATAGTACAATAAAGTGTCTCTGGCGGTGGTGGTGTGCACCCAACGTCAGACACACTGTTGTATCATGAGGGGCCCTGGGCCTGTACCGCTGGCCACAAGAGAGTTCCCCCACCCCCAGCTCAAACATTGCTCTACCACTTGCACAATTATCTCTCACAATTCCATCAATGTTTAGTCTATGTGCTGACATCCGTAAATTCCTGCCACTGACAATACCATTGTGTTGACATGTATGATGGTACTTAACATAGTCAGGGGCAGTGTCCTATATTTACCCAAGTAAATACTTTGTGCCAAATTACTAGGTCTGAAACTACGCAGAGGAGCACACCCCTGTACCTAATGATTGCACCCTTTTGTGTTTTTGTTTTGTTGTAATGCGAGACATTAACATGTATCTATTGTTTGGGACTACTAACTGGCAGACACTCATTACAATTGGCCTCCGCTGACAACACCAATGCTGCCTGTGTACCCCTGCAAGAGAATTCAAAGTGTCTACAGCCCAATTTTATTATGTTAGGCCTTCGAAGCCTGTCTGCGGTCCCTCCTTCCACTAGGCCTCCAGTGACCTGTCTACTGCTGCCCGTGTACCCCTGGAACCAATGTTAAAGTGCCCACAGCCCAATTTTATTATGTCAGGCCTTCGAAGCCTGTCTGCGGTCCCTCCTTCCACTAGGCCTCCACTGACCTGTCTACTGCTGCCCGTGTACCCCTGGAACAAATTTTAAAGTGCCCACAGCCCAATTTTATTATGTTAGGCCTTCGAAGCCTCTCTGCGGTCCCTCCTTCCACTATGCCTCCAGTGACCTGTCTACTGCTGCCCGTGTACCCCTGGAACCAATTTTAAAGTGCCTACAGCCCAATTTTATTATGTTAGGCCTTCGAAGCCTGTCTGCGGTCCCTCCTTCCACTAGGCCTCCAGTGACCTGTCTACTGCTGCCCGTGTACCACTGGAACCAATTTTAAAGTGCCTACAGCCCAATTTTATTATGTTAGGCCTTCGAAGCCTGTCTGCGGTCCATCCTTCCACTAGGCCTCCAGTGACCTGTCTACTGCTGCCCGTGTACCCCTGGAACCAATTATAAAGTGCCTACAGCCCAATTTTATTATGTTAGGCCTTCGAAGCCTGTCTGCAGTCCCTCCTTCCACTAGGCCTCCACTGACTTGTCTACTGCTGCCCGTGTACCCCTGGAACCAATTATAAAGTGCCTACAGCCCAATTTTATTATGTTAGGCCTTCGAAGCCTGTCTGCAGTCCCTCCTTCCACTAGGCCTCCAGTGACCTGTCTACTGCTGCCCGTGTACCCCTGGAACCAATTTTAAAGTGCCTACAGCCCAATTTTATTATATTAGGCCTTCGAAGCCTGTCTGCGGTCCCTCCTTCCACCTGGCCTCCACTGACCTGTCTACTGCTGCCCGTGTACCCCTGCAACCAATTATATAGTGCCTACAGCCCAATTTTATTATGTTAGGCCTTCGAAGCCTGTCTGCGGTCCTTCCTTCCACTAGGCCTCCACTGACCTGTCTACTGCTGCCCGTGTATCCCTGGAACCAATTTTAAAGTGCCTACAGCCCAATTTTATTATGTTAGGCCTTCGAAGCCTGTCTGCGGTCCCTTCTTTCCACTAGGCCTCCACTGACCTGTCTACTGCTGCCCGTGTACCCCTGGAACCAATTATAAAGTGCCTACAGCCCAATTTTGTTATGTTAGGCCTTCTAAGCCTGTCTGCGGTCCCTCCTTCCAATAGTTCTCCACTGACCAGACCAATGCTGGCCGTGTACCCCTGGAACCCAGGTGAAAGTGCATGGAGCATACTTTTTTCTTTGTTTTATATTTAGAAAGCCCAGATGAACTACGCTGTACCACGGTTCAAGCTACCCAGTCGACATTTCTTTTGCGAGAAAAGCCATCCCAGCCCTCCACCGGCATGAAAAAGTCTGCATTGTCATAGCACTCAAATCAAACAGTAGAAAGGTGAACCTGACAAGAGACGCATGGACCAGTAGGCATGTCCACAAAAAGTTACGTGTCCATTACGGCGCACTGGGTTAATGTGTTGGATGCATGGTCCCCAGGGGACAGCCTACAAAGTCTGTCTGCAGTCCCTAATTCAAATTGTCCTCCGCTGACCACACCACTGCTGCCCGTGTACCCCTGGAACCAATTTTAAAGTGCCTACAGCCTAATTTTGTTATGTTAGGCCTACTACGCCTGTCTGCGGTCCCTCCTTCCAATACTCCTCCACTGACCACACCACTGCTGCCCGTGGACCCCTGTAACCTATTTTTAATTGCATAGAGCATCCTTTTTTTAATAGTAGGCGTACAAAGTCTGTCTGCGGTCCACTATTGAAATTGTCCTCCACTGACCATAGCAATGCTGCCTGTGTACCCCTGTAACCTTTTTTAAACTGCATTGAGCCACATTTTTGGTTTAAGGCCTACTACCTGTGTCTGTCTGCGCCACTCAATACAGCTGTCCTCCTTTGAAAAAAGCAGAGCGTCAATAGTCTTGTTTTCAGCCTCTAGGAATTTGAAAACTGCATTGGGGCTACTACTTCGGTAGGGCCTACTAACGGTGTCTGCCGCTCCAAGGTGTTCCCCAGGTTTCCTCGCCATTGCTTCGATCTTCTGACTCTCGTTTAGTAGTTGTTGAAAACTACACTGCATTAGGCCTACAAATTGGGTATGGGGTGTAGAGACGGTGTGTTCCACTCCAAGGTGTTCCCCAGGTTTCCTCTCCATTGCTTCGGTCTTCCGACTCTCGTTTAGTAGTTGTTGAAAACTACACTGCATTAGGCCTACAAATTGGGTATGGGGTGTAGAGACGGTGTATTCCACTCCAAGGTGTTCCCCAGGTTTCCTCTCCATTGCTTCGGTCTTCCGACTCTCGTTTAGTAGTTGTTGAAAACAACACTGCATTAGGCCTACAAATTTCGTATGGGGTGTAGAGACGGTGTGTTCCACTCCAAGGTGTTCCCCAGGTTTCCTCTCCATTGCTTCAGTCTTCCGACTCTCGTTTAGTAGTTGTTGAAAACTACACTGCATTAGGCCTACAAATTGGGTATGGGGTGTAGAGACGGTGTGTTCCACTCCAAGGTGTTCCCCAGGTTTCCTCTCCATTGCTTCGGTCTTCCGACTCTCGTTTAGTAGTTGTTGAAAACAACACTGCATTAGGCCTACAAATTGGGTATGGGGTGTAGAGATGGTGTGTTCCACTCCAAGGTGTTCCCCAGGTTTCGTCTACATTGCTTCGGTCTTCCGACTCTCGTTTAGTAGTTGTTGAAAACTACACTGCATTAGGCCTACAAATTGCGTATGGGGTGTAGAGACGGTGTGTTCCACTCCAAGGTGTTCCCCAGGTTTCCTCTCCATTGCTTCAGTCTTCCGACTCTCGTTTAGTAGTTGTTGAAAACTACACTGCATTAGGCCTACAAATTGGGTATGGGGTGTAGAGTGTGTTCCACTCCAAGGTGTTCCCCAGGTTTCGTCTACATTGCTTCGGTCTTCCAACTCTCGTTTAGTAGTTGTTGAAAACTACACTGCATTAGGCCTACAAATTGGGTATGGGGTGTAGAGACGGTGTGTTCCACTCCAAGGTGTTCCCCAGGTTTCCTCTCCATTGCTTCAGTCTTCCGACTCTCGTTTAGTAGTTGTTGAAAACTACACTGCATTAGGCCTACAAATTGGGTATGGGGTGTAGAGACGGTGTGTTCCACTCCAAGGTGTTCCCCAGGTTTCCTCTCCATTGCTTCGGTCTTCCGACTCTCGTTTAGTAGTTGTTGAAAACTACACTGCATTAGGCCTACAAATTGGGTATGGGGTGTAGAGACGGTGTGTTCCACTCCAAGGTGTTCCCCAGGTTTCCTCTCCATTGCTTCGGTCTGCCGACTCTCGTTTAGTAGTTGTTGAAAACAACACTGCATTAGGCCTACAAATTGGGTATGGGGTGTAGAGATGGTGTGTTCCACTCCAAGGTGTTCCCAAGGTTTCCTCCCCATTGCTTCGGTTTTCCGACTCTCGTTTAGTAGTTGTTGAAAACAACACTGCATTAGGCCTACAAATTGGGTATGGGGTGTAGAGACGGTGTGTTCCACTCCAAGGTGTTCCCCAGGTTTCCTCTCCATTGCTTCGGTCTTCCGACTCTCGTTTAGTAGTTGTTGAAAACTACACTGCATTAGGCCTACAAATTGGGTATGGGGTGTAGAGACGGTGTGTTCCACTCCAAGGTGTTCCCCAGGTTTCCTCTCCATTGCTTCGGTCTGCCGACTCTCGTTTAGTAGTTGTTGAAAACTACACTGCATTAGGCCTACAAATTGGGTATGGGGTGTAGAGACGGTGTGTTCCACTCCAAGGTGTTCCCCAGGTTTCCTCTCCATTGCTTCGGTCTTCCGACTCTCGTTTAGTAGTTGTTGAAAACAACACTGCATTAGGCCTACAAATTGGGTATGGGGTGTAGAGACAGTGTGTTCCACTCTAAGGTGTTCCCCAGGTTTCGTCTACATTGCTTCGGTCTTCCAACTCTCGTTTAGTAGTTGTTGAAAACTACACTGCATTAGGCCTACAAATTGGGTATGGGGTGTAGAGATGGTGTGTTCCACTCCAAGGTGTTCCCCAGGTTTCCTCTCCATTGCTTCGGTCTTCCGACTCTCGTTTAGTAGTTGTTGAAAACAACACTGCATTAGGCCTACAAATTGGGTATGGGGTGTAGAGACGGAGTGTTCCACTCCAAGGTGTTCCCCAGGTTTCCTCTCCATTGCTTCAGTCTTCCGACTCTCGTTTAGTAGTTGTTGAAAACTACACTGCATTAGGTCTACAAGTTGGGTATGGGGTGTAGAGATGGTGTGTTCCACTCCAAGGTGTTCCCCAGGTTTCGTCTACATTGCTTCGGTCTTCCGACTCTCGTTTAGTAGTTGTTGAAAACTACACTGCATTAGGCCTACAAATTGCGTATGGGGTGTAGAGACGGTGTGTTCCACTCCAAGGTGTTCCCCAGGTTTCCTCTCCATTGCTTCAGTCTTCCGACTCTCGTTTAGTAGTTGTTGAAAACTACACTGCATTAGGCCTACAAATTGGGTATGGGGTGTAGAGTGTGTTCCACTCCAAGGTGTTCCCCAGGTTTCGTCTACATTGCTTCGGTCTTCCAACTCTCGTTTAGTAGTTGTTGAAAACTACACTGCATTAGGCCTACAAATTGGGTATGGGGTGTAGAGACGGTGTGTTCCACTCCAAGGTGTTCCCCAGGTTTCCTCTCCATTGCTTCGGTCTTCCGACTCTCGTTTAGTAGTTGTTGAAAACTACACTGCATTAGGCCTACAAATTGGGTATGGGGTGTAGAGACGGTGTGTTCCACTCCAAGGTGTTCCCCAGGTTTCCTCTCCATTGCTTCGGTCTTCCGACTCTCGTTTAGTAGTTGTTGAAAACTACACTGCATTAGGCCTACAAATTGGGTATGGGGTGTAGAGACGGTGTGTTCCACTCCAAGGTGTTCCCCAGGTTTCCTCTCCATTGCTTCGGTCTGCCGACTCTCGTTTAGTAGTTGTTGAAAACTACACTGCATTAGGCCTACAAATTGGGTATGGGGTGTAGAGATGGTGTGTTCCACTCCAAGGTGTTCCCAAGGTTTCCTCCCCATTGCTTCGGTTTTCCGACTCTCGTTTAGTAGTTGTTGAAAACAACACTGCATTAGGCCTACAAATTGGGTATGGGGTGTAGAGACGGTGTGTTCCACTCCAAGGTGTTCCCCAGGTTTCCTCTCCATTGCTTCGGTCTTCCGACTCTCGTTTAGTAGTTGTTGAAAACTACACTGCATTAGGCCTACAAATTGGGTATGGGGTGTAGAGACGGTGTGTTCCACTCCAAGGTGTTCCCCAGGTTTCCTCTCCATTGCTTCGGTCTGCCGACTCTCGTTTAGTAGTTGTTGAAAACTACACTGCATTAGGCCTACAAATTGGGTATGGGGTGTAGAGACGGTGTGTTCCACTCCAAGGTGTTCCCCAGGTTTCCTCTCCATTGCTTCGGTCTTCCGACTCTCGTTTAGTAGTTGTTGAAAACAACACTGCATTAGGCCTACAAATTGGGTATGGGGTGTAGAGACAGTGTGTTCCACTCTAAGGTGTTCCCCAGGTTTCGTCTACATTGCTTCGGTCTTCCAACTCTCGTTTAGTAGTTGTTGAAAACTACACTGCATTAGGCCTACAAATTGGGTATGGGGTGTAGAGATGGTGTGTTCCACTCCAAGGTGTTCCCCAGGTTTCCTCTCCATTGCTTCGGTCTTCCGACTCTCGTTTAGTAGTTGTTGAAAACAACACTGCATTAGGCCTACAAATTGGGTATGGGGTGTAGAGACGGAGTGTTCCACTCCAAGGTGTTCCCCAGGTTTCCTCTCCATTGCTTCAGTCTTCCGACTCTCGTTTAGTAGTTGTTGAAAACTACACTGCATTAGGTCTACAAGTTGGGTATGGGGTGTAGAGACGGTGTGTTCCACTCCAAGGTGTTCCCCAGGTTTCCTCTCCATTGCTTCGGTCTTCCGACTCTCGTTTAGTAGTTGTTGAAAACAACACTTCATTAGGCCTACAAATTGGGTATGGGGTGTAGAGACGGTGTGTTCCACTCCAAGGTGTTCCCCAGGTTTCGTCTACATTGCTTCGGTCTTCCGACTCTCGTTTAGTAGTTGTTGAAAACTACACTGCATTAGGCCTACAAATTGGGTATGGGGTGTAGAGACGGTGTGTTCCACTCCAAGATGTTCCCCAGGTTTCCTCTCCATTGCTTCGGTCTTCCGACTCTCGTTTAGTAGTTGTTGAAAACTACACTGCATTAGGTCTACAAGTTGGGTATGGGGTGTAGAGACGGTGTGCTCCACTCCAAGGTGTTCCGCAGGTTTCGTCTACATTGCTTCGGTCTTCCGACTCTCGTTTAGTAGTTGTTGAAAACTACACTGCATTAGGCCTACAAATTGGGTGTGGGGTGTAGAGACGGTGTGTTCCACTCCAAGGTGTTCCCCAGGTTTCCTCTCCATTGCTTCGGTCTTCCGACTCTCGTTTAGCAGTTGTTGAAAACTACACTGCATTAGGCCTACAAATTGGTTATGGGGTGTAGAGACGATGTGTTCCACTCCAAGGTGTTCCCCAGGTTTCCTCTCCATTGCTTCAGTCTTCCGACTCTCGTTTAGTAGTTGTTGAAAACAACACTGCATTAGGCCTACAAATTGGGTATGGGGTGTAGAGACGGTGTGTTCCACTCCAAGGTGTTCCCCAGGTTTCGTCTACATTGCTTCGGTCTTCCGACTCTCCTTTAGTAGTTGTTGAAAACTACACTGCATTAGGCCTACAAATTGGGTATGAGGTGTAGAGACGGTGTGTTCCACTCCAAGGTGTTCCCCAGGTTTCCTCTCCATTGCTTCGGTCTTCTGACTCTCGTTTAGTAGTTGTTGAAAACTACGCTGCATTAGGCCTACAAATTGGGTATGGGGTGTAGAGACGGTGTGTTCCACTCCAAGGTGTTCCCCAGGTTTCCTCTCCATTGCATCAGTCTTCCGACTCTCGTTTAGTAGTTGTTGAAAACTACACTGCATTAGGTCTACAAGTTGGGTATGGGGTGTAGAGACGGTGTGTTCCACTCCAAAGTTTTCCCCAGGTTTCCTCTCCATTGCTTAGGTCTTCCGACTCTCGTTTAGTAGTTGTTGAAAACAACACTGCATTAGGCCTACAAATTGGGTATGGGGTATAGAGACGGTGTGTTCCACTCCAAGGTGTTCCCAAGTTTTCGTCTACATTGCTTCGGTCTTCCGACTCTCGTTTAGTAGTTGTTGAAAACTACACTGCATTAGGCCTACAAATTGGGTATGGGATGTAGAGATGGTGTGTTCCACTTCAATGTGTTTCCCAGGTTTCCTCTCCATTGCTTCGGTCTTCCGACTCTCGTTTAGTAGTTGTTGAAAACTACACTGCATTAGGCCTACAAATTGGGTATGGGGTGTAGAGATGGTGTGTTCCACTCCAAGGTGTTCCCCAGGTTTCCTCTCCATTGCTTCGGTCTTCCGACTCTCGTTTAGTAGTTGTTGAAAACTACACTGCATTAGGCCTACAAATTGGGTATGGGGTGTAGAGACGGTGTGTTCCACTCCAAGGTGTTCCCCAGGTTTCCTCTCCATTGCTTCGGTCTTCCGACTCTCGTTTAGTAGTTGTTGAAAACTACACTGCATTAGGCCTACAAATTGGGTATGGGGTGTAGAGACGGTATGTTCCACTCCAAGGTGTTCCCCAGGTTTCCTCTCCATTGCTTCGGTCTTCCGACTCTCCTTTAGTAGTTGTTGAAAACTACACTGCATTAGGCCTACAAATTGGGTATGGGGTGTAGAGACGGTGTGTTCCACTCCAAGGTGTTCCCCAGGTTTCCTCTCCATTGCTTCGGTCTTCCGACTCTCGTTTAGTAGTTGTTGAAATCTACACTGCATTAGGCCTACAAATTGGGTATGGGGTGTAGAGACGGTGTGTTCCACTCCAAGGTGTTCCCCAGGTTTCCTCTCCATTGCTTCGGTCTTCCGACTCTCCTTTAGTAGTTGTTGAAAACTACACTGCATTAGGCCTACAAATTGGGTATGGGGTGTAGAGACGGTGTGTTCCACTCCAAGGTGTTCCCCAGGTTTCCTTTCCATTGCTTCGGTCTTCCGACTCTCGTTTAGTAGTTGTTGAAAACAACACTGCATTAGGCCTACAAATTGGGTTGGGGCCTTCTATCTGTGTCTGCCGCTTCTTGCTGTTCTCCTCCAGTGAACAAAGCTGTGCCGCCGGTTTACTACTGTTGCCAATTTTGAACTGCATTTAGAATACTTACTGATTTGGGCCTACTCTCTGTGTCAGCCTCTCATTCCAGTTGTCCTCCACTGAACAAAGCAATGCCCCCTGGTTAGTCCTGTTACCAATTTTGAACTGCATTTAGCCCACTTTATTCTTTGGGCCCATATCTGTTTCCCCCTCATCCTGCCCTTTGCCCAGCCAGTGATAGATGAGTCTGCTGGTACATTGACCCATAACGCAACATTCCCCGTGCAGGCTACACTGCAAGATTGTGACCCTGCTGAAAGTCAGGTCCCCCTTCCCGCATACCATACCACATTACACGGGGACAAAGAGGAAGGTGCAGATGAAGGTGCAGGTTCCTTCATCAGGTGGGGGGAGGAATACTCGTTGGCGACGTCACTGGCACAGGGCCTCTCATAGTACGCAAAAGTGTTGCTGCCGGTGGGAGGCACCCCCGCCGTACAAACACACCGCTGTACTTTGAGGGGCCCTGTGCCAGTGCCAATGCCAACGAGTGGGCCCCCCCTGCTTGCTCAGGATCACAGCATTTGCAAAGTTGAAATACTTACCTCTCCCTGCTCCACTGCCGTGACGTGGTACAGATGTCCTTGGCCCACTAATTGCTTGAACCAGCCGTACCCCCCACAACTTTAGCCAAATGACCCCCAATTTCAAATGCCTTACAATTATTATAAGCTAAATTACGATTGACAAGCTTCAGTAGCAAGAATGGATGTTTTTGCCAATATAATGGGCTCTGTACATGTTTTCCTGGCCTCTACTCACTGCCGACTATGCTCCCCCATTGACTTGCATTGGGTTTCGTGTTTCGGTCGATCCCCGACTTTTCGCGATAATCGGCCGATTCCACTCGACTCGAATTTTGAGATAGTCGGGTTTCGCGAAACTTGGCTCGACTCTAAAAAGGTCAAGGTCGCTCAACTCTACTTGTCATTGTTGACCTCCGGAAAAAGAAAAATCAGTGTCAACATATCCTATGGTTCACACTTCTTCTGATGTATGTAAGGGCCACATTGGACATGACAATTTCAGCCTTTGACTATAAGGACAAATGTTTCAATTCACCGACTGCAAAGAAAATAATTGGAAGCTTAAACACAAATTATATGAGAAAGTTCGAAAAAATAAATTATTTGGAAAATATTAATTATTCAACAAAAAGGATTTTTTTAGAAGCAAAACCTTAAAACCCATTTGAACCCTTGCAGATATTAGGAAATGTAAAGTCGAGTTCACACGTTCATTGTTTGGTCAGTAATGTATTTCGTATCTGTAAGCCAAAACCAGGAGTGGGTGATAAATACAGAAGTGGTGACGTGTTTCTATTATACTTTTACTCTGATTGTTCCACTCCTGTTTGTGGCTCACACATACTGAGGTAAAATACTGAACATGTGAACATGACCTAATTCCGCTAACTATGGACTGACAATAGAGGATTGTCAATTCTACTACTAATTCAGGATTGGTTAAACCCTAGTTGTAGTTTGATGCATTAGTTTAGATATGAGGGTATGCTTCCATGGTCAGTATTAGCAGCGCTTTGGACGCAGCACATGTCCGCTCCATTCAAATCCCTGCCCCGTTTTGTACGCCCGGTGATTCCGCATGTGTTCATTGAATCGTGCTGAATCACGGCATCTTATACATTGGACTGTGATATTTATCTTGCGGAGACTGAGAGGAGGAGTCCCTGCACGCATAGTGGAGATGTGATTTCATAAAATCAAATTCACTATGCTGTAACATCTGGCCGCTGCAGATTGAACACTGCGGCTGTACGCAATGTCCAATCTGCCGTATTTACTGACCGTGGGAACATACCCTAATTTGAAAACACACTACATGCATACTATCGCTATCGAAATTATTCAACCCCCATTTGCAAATTAAGTTTTTTAGTAAAATTTACAAACTTTCTGTTTGCAATACACCAATGAAAAACTAACCATTTAAATTGGTCAGCTCAATTAATATAACAAGTGGTTTCTCCAAATTGAGCACAAAATGCCATGTTTAATGACTACTGCAGCCTCAGAATTATTTAAACCATTCATGACAAGCATCATCAGCACATAGTTGGGCACCTTTGGCAGTTACGACCTGCTGCAAACTTGATTCTTAGCCAGACACCAGCTCCTAGCAATGTACCTGTGATATTTTAGCACATTCCTCATGGATTGTGGTCTTTAATACATGCCAAACCAAGTGCCAAATATATATATATATATATATATATATATATATATATACAGTTGAAAGCAGAGGTGTACATACACTATATAAAAATGCACATATGCATGTTTTTCTCAATATCTGACATGAAATCAGAATAAACCTTACCATAATTATTAAGTAATGAAAATGCATTAAAACATTATCTCTCTCATTATTCTGGCATTTGGCAAATATTAATAATTATGGCAATCCTAATTGACCTAAAACGGGAAAGGTTCATTCTGATTTCATGTCAGATATTGAGAAAAACATGCCTATGTGTCTTTTTATATAGTGTATGTAAAATTCTGGTTTCAACTGTACCTGTGGGGGCTTGTAGTCTACTTTATTACACCTGTGTGACCAGCTATATTTTTGCATCTGTAATATTACTTTACTGCATACTATTCCACTATACTCATCTTTAACATAATCGTATCATTTTTGGTGCACAATTATAGGTCTCTTCCTGGATTTGTGATATTAATACCCAGGCGCGGGCTGGGCCGGGTGGCAGAAATGCATATGCCCCCGGGCCCGTGTCTAAGCAGCTGCACAGGGCCGCTGGAGGACTGGCAGTGACTAATACATAGCGCACCTGTAGTGCGCGGTGGTGTCATCCCGCCAGTAGCCCTGACATGCAGGCTGCAGGGGTATGTGATGAGCAGGCTCCTATGCGCCACTGCCACTCTGAGGGAGATAGCCAGCAGCCAAGGTGAAAGGTCAGCATACCGGCCTGTGTGTGCACGGAGCTTCAGCTTCTCCTGCTCTTATCTGCCATCCCGGCAGAGAAGGAGAGACGGGGGAGGTGCCGGGACAGTGCAGAGCTGTGAGCAGGAGAAACTGAAGAGCTGCACATGGACTTCAGCCACCCCTGCACCACAGAGGAGAATGTGTGATGTGTGTATATAGGAGAGTGTGTGATGTGTGTATGAGGAGAGTGTGTGTGTGTGTGTATGAGGAGAGTGAGTGTGTATGAGGTAACTGGTGCATGTGTGTGTGAGCTGCGTGTGCGTGATTGCTGCGTGCGTGTGCGTGTGAGCTGCGTGCATGTGAGCTGCGTGCGTGTGAGCTGCGTGCATGTGCGTGTGAGCTGCGTGCGTGTGAGCTGCGTGCGTGTGAGCTGCGTGCGTGTGAGCTGCATGTGCCTGTCATTATACAGTGGGGCAGTGCGTGTGCGTGTCATTATACAGTGGGGTTGTGCGTGTGCGTGTCATTATACAGTGGGGCTGTGCGTGTGCCTGTCATTATACAGTGGGGCTGTGTATGTGTGTGTGTGTGTGTCATTATACAGTGGGGCTGTGCGTGTGTGTGTGTGTGTCATTATACAGTGGGGCTGTGCGTGTGTGTGTCATTATACAGTGGGGCTGTGCGTGTGTGTGTCATTATACAGTGGGGCTTTGTATGTCATTATACAGTGGGGCTGTGTGGGTGTCATTATACAGTGGGGCTTTGTGTGTCATTATACAGTGGGGCTGTGCGTGTGTGTGTCATTATACAGTGAAGCTGTGCGTGTGTGTGTGTCATACAGTGGGGCTGTGTGTGTCATTATACAGTGGGGCTGTGTGTCATTATACAGTGGGGCTGTGTGTCATTATACAGTGGGGCTGTGTGTGTGTCATTATACAGTGGGGCTGTGTGTCATTATACAGTGGGGCTGTGCATGTGTGTCATTATACAGTGGGGTTGTGCATGTGTGCCCTTATACAGTGGGGCTGTGTGTGTGTGTGTGTCATTATACAGTGGGGCTGTGCGTGTGTGTGTCATTATACAGTGGGGCTGTGCGTGTGTCATTATACAGTGGGGTTGTGCGTGTGCGTGTCATTATACAGTGGGGTTGTGCGTATGCATGTCATTATACAGTGGAGTTATGCGTGTCATTATACAGTGGGGCTGAGCGTGTGTGTGTCATTATACAGTGGGGCTGTGCGTGTGTGTGTCATTATACAGTGGGGCTGTACATGTGCGTCATACAGTGGGGCTGTGTGGGTATGTCATTATACAGTGGGGCTGTGCGTGTGTGTGTGAAATGCGTGTTTGTGTGTGAGCTGCGTGCGTGTGTGAGCTGCGTGCGTGTGTGAGCTGCGTGCGTGTGTGTGTCATTATACAGTGGGGCCGTGCGTGTGCCTGTCATTATACAGTGGGGCCATGCGTGTGTGTGTCATTATACAGTGAAGCCGTGCGTGTGCCTGTCATTATATAGTGGGGCTGTGCGTGTGCCTGTCATTATACAGTGGGGCTGTGTATGTGTGTGTGTGCGTCATTATACAGTGGGGCTGTGTGTGTGTGTGTGTGTCATTATACAGTGGGGCTGTTCGTGTGTGTCATTATACAGTGGGGCTGTGCATGTGTGTCATTATACAGTGGGACTGTGCTTGTGTGTCATTATACAGTGGGGTTGTGCGTGTGTGTCATTATACAGTGGGGCTGTGCGTGTGTGTGTCATTATACAGTGGGGCTGTGCGTGTGTGTGTCATTATACAGTGGGGCTGTACATGTGCGTCATACAGTGGGGCTGTGTGGGTATGTCATTATACAGTGGGGCTGTGCGTGTGTGTGTGAAATGCGTGTTTGTGTGTGAGCTGCGTGCGTGTGTGAGCTGTGTGCGTGTGTGAGCTGCGTGCGTGTGTGAGCTGTGTGCGTGTGTGAGTTGCGTGCATGTGTGTGTCATTATACAGTGGGGCCGTGCGTGTGCCTGTCATTATACAGTGAGGCCATGCGTGTGTGTGTCATTATACAGTGAAGCCGTGCGTGTGCCTGTCATTATACAGTGGGGCTGTGCGTGTGCCTGTCATTATACAGTGGGGCTGTGTATGTGTGTGTGTGTGTGTGTGTGTCATTATACAGTGGGGCTGTGCATGTGTGTGTCATTATACAGTGGGGCTGTGCGTGTGTGTCATTATACAGTGGGGCTGTGCGTGTGTGTGTCATTATACAGTGGGGCTTTGTGTGTCATTATACAGTGGGGCTGTGTGGGTGTCATTATACAGTGGGGCTTTGTGTGTCATTATACAGTGGGGCTGTGCGTGTGTGTGTCATACAGTGGAGCTGTGCATGTGTGTGTGTCATACAGTGGGGCTGTGTGTATCATTATACAGTGGGGCTGTGTGTCATTATTCAGTGGGGCTGTGTGTCATTATACAGTGGGGCTGTGCATGTGTGTCATTATACAGTGGGGTTGTGCATGTGTGTCATTATACAATGGGGCTGTGTGTGTGTGTGTCATTATACAGTGGGGCTGTGCGTGTGTGTGTCATTATACAGTGGGGCTGTGCGTGTGTGTCATTATACAGTGGGGCTGTGTGTGTGTGTGTCATTATACAGTGGGGCTGTGCGTGTGTGTGTCATTATACAGCGGGGCTGTGTGTGTGTGTCATTATACAGTGGGGGTGTGTGTGTGTGTGTCATTATACAGTGGGGCTGTGTGGGTGTCATTATACAGTGGGGCTGTGCGTGTGTGTGTCATTATACAGTGGGGCGGTGCGTGTGTGTGTCATTATACAGTGGGCCGTGTGTGTGTGTGTGTCATTATACAGTGGGGCTTTGTGTGTCATTATACAGTGGGGCTGTGTGGGTGTCATTATGCAGTGGGGCTTTGTGTGTCATTATACAGTGGGGTTGTGCGTGTGTGTCATTATACAGTGGGGTTGTGCGTGTGTGTCATTATACAGTAGGGCTGTGCATGTGTGTGTCATTATACAGTGGGGCTGTGCATGTGTGTGTCATTATACAGTGGGGCTGTGCGTGTGTGTCATTATACAGTGGGGCTGTGCGTGTGTGTGTCATTATACAGTGGGGCTGTGTGTGTGTGTCATTATACAGTGGGGCTGTGTGTGTGTCATACAGTGGGGCTGTGTGGGTGTCATTATACAGTGGGGCTGTGCATGTGTGTGTCATTATACAGTGGGGCTGTGCGTGTGTGTGTCATTATACAGTGGGGCTGTGTGTGTGTGTCATTATACAGTGGGGCTTTGTGTGTCATTATACAGTGGGGCTGTGTGGGTGTCATTATACAGTGGGGCTTTGTGTGTCATTATACAGTGGGGCTGTGTGGGTGTCATTATACCCCCCTGCACCACAGAGGAGAATGTGTGATGTGTGTATATAGGAGAGTGTGTGATGTGTGTATGAGGAGAGTGTGTGTGATGTGTGTATGAGGAGAGAGTGTGTGTGTATGAGGAGAGTGTGTGTGTGTGTGTGTGTATGAGGAGAGTGAGTGTGTATGAGGTAACTGGTGCATGTGTGTGTGAGCTGCGTGTGCGTGTGTGCTGCGTGCGTGTGCGTGTGAGCTGCGTGCATGTGAGCTGCGTGCGTGTGAGCTGCGTGCATGTGCGTGTGAGCTGCGTGCGTGTGAGCTGCGTGCGTGTGAGCTGCATGTGCCTGTCATTATACAGTGGGGCAGTGCGTGTGCGTGTCATTATACAGTGGGGTTGTGCGTGTGCGTGTCATTATACAGTGGGGCTGTGCGTGTGCCTGTCATTATACAGTGGGGCTGTGTATGTGTGTGTGTGTGTGTGTCATTATACAGTGGGGCTGTGCGTGTGTGTGTGTGTCATTATACAGTGGGGCTGTGCGTGTGTGTGTCATTATACAGTGGGGCTGTGCGTGTGTGTGTCATTATACAGTGGGGCTTTGTATGTCATTATACAGTGGGGCTGTGTGGGTGTCATTATACAGTGGGGCTTTGTGTGTCATTATACAGTGGGGCTGTGCGTGTGTGTGTCATTATACAGTGGAGCTGTGCGTGTGTGTGTGTGTCATACAGTGGGGCTGTGTGTGTCATTATACAGTGGGGCTGTGTGTCATTATACAGTGGGGCTGTGTGTCATTATACAGTGGGGCTGTGTGTGTGTCATTATACAGTGGGGCTGTGTGTCATTATACAGTGGGGCTGTGCATGTGTGTCATTATACAGTGGGGTTGTGCATGTGTGTCATTATACAGTGGGGCTGTGTGTGTGTGTGTCATTATACAGTGGGGCTGTGCGTGTGTGTGTCATTATACAGTGGGGCTGTGCGTGTGTGTCATTATACAGTGGGGTTGTGCGTGTGCGTGTCATTATACAGTGGGGTTGTGCGTATGCATGTCATTATACAGTGGAGTTATGCGTGTCATTATACAGTGGGGCTGAGCGTGTGTGTGTCATTATACAGTGGGGCTGTGCGTGTGTGTGTCATTATACAGTGGGGCTGTACATGTGCGTCATACAGTGGGGCTGTGTGGGTATGTCATTATACAGTGGGGCTGTGCGTGTGCCTGTCATTATACAGTGGGGCCGTGCGTGTGCCTGTCATTATACAGTGGGGCCATGCGTGTGTGTGCCATTATACAGTGAAGCCGTGCGTGTGCCTGTCATTATATAGTGGGGCTGTGCGTGTGCCTGTCATTATACAGTGGGGCTGTGTATGTGTGTGTGTGCGTCATTATACAGTGGGGCTGTGTGTGTGTGTGTGTGTGTCATTATACAGTGGGGCTGTTCGTGTGTGTCATTATACAGTGGGGCTGTGCATGTGTGTCATTATACAGTGGGACTGTGCGTGTGTGTCATTATACAGTGGGGCTTTGTGTGTCATTATACAGTGGGGCTGTGTGGGTGTCATTATACCCCCCTGCACCACAGAGGAGAATGTGTGATGTGTGTATATAGGAGAGTGTGTGATGTGTGTATGAGGAGAGTGTGTGTGATGTGTGTATGAGGAGAGAGTGTGTGTGTATGAGGAGAGTGTGTGTGTGTGTGTATGAGGAGAGTGAGTGTGTATGAGGTAACTGGTGCATGTGTGTGTGAGCTGCGTGTGCGTGTGTGCTGCGTGCGTGTGCGTGTGAGCTGCGTGCATGTGAGCTGCGTGCGTGTGAGCTGCGTGCATGTGCGTGTGAGCTGCGTGCGTGTGAGCTGCGTGCGTGTGAGCTGCATGTGCCTGTCATTATACAGTGGGGCAGTGCGTGTGCGTGTCATTATACAGTGGGGTTGTGCGTGTGCGTGTCATTATACAGTGGGGCTGTGCGTGTGCCTGTCATTATACAGTGGGGCTGTGTATGTGTGTGTGTGTGTGTGTGTCATTATACAGTGGGGCTGTGCGTGTGTGTGTCATTATACAGTGGGGCTGTGCGTGTGTGTGTCATTATACAGTGGGGCTGTGCGTGTGTGTGTCATTATACAGTGGGGCTTTGTATGTCATTATACAGTGGGGCTGTGTGGGTGTCATTATACAGTGGGGCTTTGTGTGTCATTATACAGTGGAGCTGTGCGTGTGTGTGTGTCATACAGTGGGGCTGTGTGTGTCATTATACAGTGGGGCTGTGTGTCATTATACAGTGGGGCTGTGTGTCATTATACAGTGGGGCTGTGTGTGTGTCATTATACAGTGGGGCTGTGTGTCATTATACAGTGGGGCTGTGTGTGTGTGTGTCATTATACAGTGGGGCTGTGCGTGTGTGTGTCATTATACAGTGGGGCTGTGCGTGTGTGTCATTATACAGTGGGGTTGTGCGTGTGCGTGTCATTATACAGGGGTTGTGCGTATGCATGTCATTATACAGTGGAGTTATGCGTGTCATTATACAGTGGGGCTGAGCGTGTGTGTGTCATTATACAGTGGGGTTGTGCGTGTGTGTGTCATTATACAGTGGGGCTGTACATGTGCGTCATACAGTGGGGCTGTGTGATTATGTCATTATACAGTGGGGCTGTGCGTGTGTGTGTGAAATGCGTGTTTGTGTGTGAGCTGCGTGCGTGTGTGAGCTGCGTGCGTGTGTGAGCTGCGTGCGTGTGTGAGCTGCGTGCGTGTGTGTGTCATTATACAGTGGGGCCGTGCGTGTGCCTGTCATTATACAGTGGGGCCATGCGTGTGTGTGCCATTATACAGTGAAGCCGTGCGTGTGCCTGTCATTATATAGTGGGGCTGTGCGTGTGCCTGTCATTATACAGTGGGGCTGTGTATGTGTGTGTGTGCGTCATTATACAGTGGGGCTGTGTGTGTGTGTGTGTCATTATACAGTGGGGCTGTTCGTGTGTGTCATTATACAGTGGGGCTGTGCATGTGTGTCATTATACAGTGGGACTGTGCGTGTGTGTCATTATACAGTGGGGTTGTGCGTGTGTGTCATTATACAGTGGGGCTGTGCGTGTGTGTGTCATTATACAGTGGGGCTGTGCGTGTGTGTGTCATTATACAGTGGGGCTGTACATGTGCGTCATACAGTGGGGCTGTGTGGGTATGTCATTATACAGTGGGGCTGTGCGTGTGTGTGTGAAATGCGTGTTTGTGTGTGAGCTGCGTGCGTGTGTGAGCTGTGTGCGTGTGTGAGCTGCGTGCGTGTGTGAGCTGTGTGCGTGTGTGAGTTGCGTGCGTGTGTGTGTCATTATACAGTGGGGCCGTGCGTGTGCCTGTCATTATACAGTGAGGCCATGCGTGTGTGTGTCATTATACAGTGAAGCCGTGCGTGTGCCTGTCATTATACAGTGGGGCTGTGCGTGTGCCTGTCATTATACAGTGTGGCTGTGTATGTGTGTGTGTGTGTGTGTGTGTCATTATACAGTGGGGCTGTGCTTGTGTGTGTGTGTCATTATACAGTGGGGCTGTGCGTGTGTGTGTCATTATACAGTGGGGCTGTGCGTGTGTGTGTCATTATACAGTGGGGCTTTGTGTGTCATTATACAGTGGGGCTGTGTGGGTGTCATTATACAGTGGGGCTTTGTGTGTCATTATACAGTGGGGCTGTGCGTGTGTGTGTCATACAGTGGAGCTGTGCATGTGTGTGTGTCATACAGTGGGGCTGTGTGTATCATTATACAGTGGGGCTGTGTGTCATTATTCAGTGGGGCTGTGTGTCATTATACAGTGGGGCTGTGTGTGTGTCATTATACAGTGGGGCTGTGTGTCATTATACAGTGGGGCTGTCCATGTGTGTCATTATACAGTGGGGTTGTGCATGTGTGTCATTATACAGTGGGGCTGTGTGTGTGTGTCATTATACAGTGGGGCTGTGCGTGTGTGTGTCATTATACAGTGGGGCTGTGCGTGTGTGTCATTATACAGTGGGGCTGTGTGTGTGTGTGTCATTATACAGTGGGGCTGTGCGTGTGTGTGTCATTATACAGCGGGGCTGTGTGTGTGTGTCATTATACAGTGGGGGTGTGTGTGTGTCATACAGTGGGGCTGTGTGGGTGTCATTATACAGTGGGGCTGTGCGTGTGTGTGTCATTATACAGTGGGGCGGTGCGTGTGTGTGTCATTATACAGTGGGGCTGTGTGTGTGTGTGTGTGTCATTATACAGTGGGGCTTTGTGTGTCATTATACAGTGGGGCTGTGTGGGTGTCATTATGCAGTGGGGCTTTGTGTGTCATTATACAGTGGGGTTGTGCGTGTGTGTCATTATACAGTGGGGTTGTGCGTGTGTGTCATTATACAGTAGGGCTGTGCATGTGTGTGTCATTATACAGTGGGGCTGTGCGTGTGTGTCATTATACAGTGGGGCTGTGCGTGTGTGTGTCATTATACAGTGGGGCTGTGTGTCATTATACAGTGGGGCTGTGTGTGTGTCATACAGTGGGGCTGTGTGGGTGTCATTATACAGTGGGGCTGTGCATGTGTGTGTCATTATACAGTGGGGCTGTGCGTGTGTGTGTCATTATACAGTGGGGCTGTGTGTGTGTGTCATTATACAGTGGGGCTTTGTGTGTCATTATACAGTGGGGCTGTGTGGGTGTCATTATACAGTGGGGCTTTGTGTGTCATTATACAGTGGGGCTGTGTGGGTGTCATTATACAGTGGGGCTTTGTGTGTCATTATACAGTGGGGCTGTGCGTGTGTTTGTCATTATACAGTGGGGCTGTGCGTGTGTGTGTGTCATACAGTGGGGCTGTGTGTCATTATGCAGTGGGGCTGTGTGTCATTATACAGTGGGGCTGTGTGTGTGTCATTATACAGTGGGGCTGTGTGTCATTAAACAGTGGGGCTGTGTGTCATTATACAGTGGGGCTGTGCATGTGTCTGTCATTATACAGTGGGGCTGTGCTTGTGTGTGTGTGTGTGTGTGTGTCATTGGTGCATTCACTCTGTCATTCTTTGGACTGCAGACTTGTGCTTCTCACATTGCTGGCAGTGCTGTGGTTATTCGGCGGGTGTGTGGCTGTAAGTTTGTGATTTGCATACATGCGGTCACATGCCGACTAGACTTGCATGGCCTAATGCAACTGTATTGAACAAGGCCCAAAACAGTCTAGTCGAAATGTGGCTGGGAATATATATATCTCATGCTTGCAGTCGCAAGACCACCTGTTGCCGGCACCAGAGAATCTTCATAGCGCATGATATGAGGATTCACACATAGTGTCTGTAGACATGTAGCATAAGATCCGACAACCCCTTTAAGGATGAGACGCTACTCATGGGCCACTGCTGTGTGCTTGCCCCCCAGGCCAAAATTTGCCAGTCAGCCCCTGTTAATACCTCTATGTAGCGTTTCCTTTTTCCTTTCGGTATCTTCCCTGTTTTTTTTATTAAATGCCTGAGTACAGTGATAATATTTATAGATATAAAATGTAGTGTACCATTGTGACTTATGTGATATTCGTTCTAGGTATATGGCCAAGTTAATTATATAGTTGCTGGTATCTTGGTGTCTGTATAATCTTCTTGGGTTGTTGGGTTGAACAAGAGAGTTGCTCAAAAAGTTAGGAGACCATTACCTTGCACAAGCAAGGAAAGGGATACAAATAATAACAAAGGCATTGAATGTTCCTAGAGATAAAGTTGGATATTGAGGAAAACTGGCAACATTATATATGATGCCTCTGTGATTCATAAGCTTAAAAAAGCTCTCCAGAATAACATCTCAGTGTTAATAATATACTGTAGTACTTCCATGGAGCTCATACAATGCAGTAATTTTAATAATAAGCTAGAACCTTTGATGTAAGCGACTTTTTATGTCTGTTAATAAATCTGTGGCCTCAAGCGACATGATTTATTATCATGACTAAAGTCATTATAATTCAGACTATAATGGATATAATTTCTAGAATTATTACTGTCAGCGACCGTGTGACTGGGACACAAAGCATCTGAGCTCATGCATACGTTCTTGTCCCAATCAAATGGCTTGCGAGGGGTAACACAACGTGACTATCATACATTTGTTGCAGTATCACAATAAGAAAAGCCATAAATAAATGCAATTTCCGTTCCTGAAGCAGTTTGGTGCGGTATATGTCCTGTAATTAAGATTCAGCAACTGAAATAACTTAATTTTACAAAATTTCCAATTTTTGTATGAAAATGTAATTATTTAGCAATAGCAGTGCTTCTCCTTGGGACGTTATTATAGAAGTCTTTCCTTTATACATAATGCAACATGCCTGCAACTGAGTACAGATTTCCTCTTGTACTAGTAGTGATTTTGATGATAAGACTATATTATGGATGCTAAATACTTTTCAAACTCAATTCCTGGTCCCCTGTGTTGTATAGATCTGTACCTTTGTCAGTATAGAGACTGGTATAAACCCATACTGTGCCACTGTGTGCCTCTGATTTTATACAAAAAGAATTGAAAGACAGCATCATCCATTCATAACATTTCTTTTTTTTACCTTTGTGCAACATTTTGTCTGACACTAAGTCTAATATCTTTGCCACCAATTTTATTCAGACAAACATAAGAATTATGATTATGAAGCAAGGTATTCTTGACATGGAGCAGTAGTTATGTCCCCTATAGTGAAAATACATAATGCGGACTGTTGTGCCACGGAACAAGGTTAATGCACATGGCATTACATTTCTCAATTACCGTACTTTCTCCTCTCAATATATCTAATTTTCCTCCTTATGCCATATTCACACATGAATCTGAGCACAGACCGAGAGTCACCGACCGGCTACAGTTCTCCTAACATGAATTTGGCAGCCTCCTTGAAATGTGTGAGGTCGTCAAGTTCAGGTCAGGACTCAGGAGATCCATGAACAGTACATGTATCAGAGAACCTAACACACAGATGTGGGAATGCCGCCTTATTTATATTGCTTGCTTATTCTTTCAAATAACTCTTTTCTGTATGCTAATCTTTTTTTCAAAGCAAATTAGTTCACCCAGATTTGGAGGGGACTGAATTGTTAATGGGTCGCTCATTGGCTTATAAGGTAGCTTCTTAAATTTTTCCAACAATTATTTACAAAGCTTATTTTCATCCATAGAGCATATTCCACTTTTCCTTAGGTTTGTAGCATTTTATAACATAAATCATTAGTGGATTTGTTCCTTTATTTGGTTCTCAGTAATTAGCCCATTGAAGTCTGAATGTCAGTTAAATACCTTAATGAGAATTATTGAAATCAGCACTAATATTCACGTACAATCAAATGCAAAATTGCTTAGCGGCCAAAATACTAAAACATTTTACATTGTAAAAATATACTCTAATTAAATATTCTTTAAAGGGTTATTCTCATCTCGTAAAGTGATGCCATATTGTCTTAATATACCATCATTTTCTGATTGCGGTTGTCCTGACTTTTCGGAGCCCCACCAAAACTGAGAAAGTAGAAAAGCGTTCTGGCCGCCTTCATGACACATTGATTTCTTCCTCTGCAAGAAACTGCCGTGTGGCTCTTTTCAAGAGAATGAGACAGGTTGTGCCATTGTGCAGGGGGAACTGAGAAGGGGTCACAGACTCACAGCACTAAGCCTAAAAATTGTGGTCCCTTCATTCTCAGGACAGCTCAGACCCATTCCAAAGATAAAGTGATGATATATAGCAATAAGTCATCAGAACCCCTCCCTACACGTCTACATGATTCTAATGATGTTCGTCCTTCGTAGTCAAAAATGACCATGGCTTCAGGGTTAGAAGAAAATTAGTAGTTATGAGTCCGGAGGTGGCTGATGAGGCCAATCTGGACCCTGAAGGCTCACCCACATTCTTGACATCAGGAAGCAAATGTGGTCACTGTCAGTACACAAGATTAAGCTTGTGCCTTGCAGACTGCACGCTTTCTTTTTGCGTCCAAGATTTTCCTATCTTCAGCTGCACGTGCTCCTGAGGTGACCCTGCCCCGCCAACCTGGATGATCCAGGGCAAGCTCTTCCCATTCATTGATATTGTCTTCCAAGTTTTTGAGAGATGCCTTAAGGCAGTCTTTATAGCGTTTCTTCTGCCCCCAATTTCTCGCTTTCCTTGGCACAATTCTCTGTACAGCAGTTGTTTCGGTATTCATCTGTCAGGCACATGCACATCAGGCACATGCCCAGCCCACCTGGCTTGGACTTTCAGCAGGAGAGTGTAGACGCTGCAGAGCCCAGTTTCTTCCAGAATTGCCATGTCTGGGACATTGTCTTGCCACCTGATGTGGAGGAGTCTGCGGAGGCAACTCATGTGAAAATGATTACGCTGTTTAGCATGCCCGCTGTAGACTGTCCAGGTCTCGCTAGCATAGAGAAATGTGGTGAGGACCACTGCTCAGAAGACCTTCAGCTTAGTGGTAAGGCTGAGTACCCTTCGTTCCCAGACAGTCTTACACAGTCTCCCGAAGACAGCACTGGCTTTGGCAATTCTGTTATTAACCTCAGCGTCTATGGTTACTTCATGAGAAAGTGTGCTGCCTAAGTAGGTGAAGTTATCGACTGCTTTGAGGTTTTGCTCCTTCACTGTGATACGTGGCTCCTTGAGTAGTTTCCCTAGAACAGATTGATACATGACTTCAATTTTTCTAGTGTTGATCTCGAGAACAAAATTGTTACAAGCTTGTGAAAAATAGTCCATTTCGTGCTGCATCTGCTGTTCCGTGCTAGCGTTAAGTGCACAGTCATCAGCAAGTAATAAATCACGGATAACAGTCTCATGCAGCTGAGTCGCCCGTCAGGGCAGTGGGGATACATACTCGGTACCGGGTCCGGACGCAATTAAAGGGGTGGTCATGGTGGCAGTGACCCGGTCCGTGGCCCTAGGCGACCAAGTAAAAGGGACGGTCTTTAAAGGTGTTGTGGAAATGATGAAAGTTTGTGACGCCACCTGTGGTTTTCGGTCAGAGGTGACTGACGCTGCTTAAATGGGTCCTCTGGAGGCGATGGTGTTGCAGCAGAGATGGTGTCACTTCCTACAGGTGAAGCGGGGTCCCCAGGGTTCCCGGGGTGTTTGGCAGGGATGGTGAATGCCGGCAAATAAATGGAGGACACAGGGTTGCAGTCTTTAACTGGTTTACTGGTGTTAAGTAGCCTCAGTCTAGGGTACCGGCAACAAGTGTAGATGGAATACAGGCAGCCTGAAGACAAGTGGAAATCCCTTTGACAGGTCAGTTGCATGGCAGGCAACTTGAGCCATCTTTTTGGGGTCTCTGTCCACGGTGACTCCTGGCTCTGATTGCTGATGTACCTCAGGTATTATGTGGGCAAGTCCCTTTTAGTTTCCTGCCCTCCGGTTCTGCCGTGGGACCTGTAGTTCCTTAGGGCCTCGGGCTCCCGGTGCCTGGTTTCTGTGCTCAGCTTGTAGAAGCCCGGTTGCAGCCCTCCTCTAGCTTCTAAGTCCTTCTGTGCTCCTTCACTGACTGGTACCAACTGTCAACTATCCACTTGTCTGCACCAGACAAATTGACTCCTCCTCCAGACCAGGATGTATATAAGGAAGTTCCCCTTAAACCGGGTTTAGAGCTTCCCCTTCTGGGCTGGAGTCAGAAAGTGTTGCATGTAAGATTACCTGCCAAAGGGATCCCCCCTGTCTCCATGCATGGCACTACCCTCCCCAAACTCCTGGGTGCCACACACCTTCATAACCGACTTCAGGTGTTTTGGTTTGAATAACTTGCTATCAGTCCTGTACCTAACCTGGATTCCATCTTCACAGTTATTAAAGGCATCACTTTACATTGCAGAGAACAGCATACTGAACAGGGTTGGAGCAAGCACACAGCCTTGCTTTACGTCGTTTACATGATTCTAACAAGGATTGGTTTATTGCAATGGAAGATCAATATGTCCTCAATGCCTAACAGAACTACTGTAATTGTCTAATGTGATGCTGGGGAGACAATCATAGCAAGTAGATAACAGTAGAAAACACAAATGAAGTGCAGGAAAGTCTCTTGGTTGCAGCCTCTTAGTAATAGTATAAACCTAGTAGCTACACAGCAGAAAGCACAAGAGTCTATACACATCATGGTAACAGTACCAGGAGGCATAGATCATGGTGGTTCATAGAATAAAAGGAAAAGTGTATTTCTCTGTTTCAGAACAAATAACATTAAACTACTGTGGCTCAATTTGCAACTAGCATATTTCATAGATGTGCCATTAACTCCACAATGCTTTATAGACATCATCATCACTGTCCCTATTGGGGCTCGCAATCTAAGTTCCCTGACCCTGACATTATGCCTTTGGAGTGTGGAAGGAAACAGCGGTACCCAGAGGAAACCCACACAACCACGGGGAGAACATGCAAACTCCTTGCAGATTTTGTCATTGCTGGGGTTTGAACCCAGGACTGAAAAGCTGCAAGGCTACAGTGCTAACCACTAAGCCAACATGCTTTCTAGTGTTCTTGGGTGGGAAGCAGTCTTCCTGTTTTGAGCATTAGATCACTGCCTTCCTCAGTGCTTACCACTGGCTCATGACATAGCACCACTTATTATCAAGGAGACAGCTCTTCTCTTACTACCCTAGGCCACATTTCAATAGGCTACATTCACTGTTGCTGTCTCAGGCCACAATCTCAACAGTGAAGTTAAGGATATATCTTCTTTGTGGAGAGGCTTCTAGGTTCAAACCTTTTACAGTCGGATATCAAGATGTTATCCTGTGATGGTCAAAGTATCACAGCCAATCTTTCTGCTGATAGTTGAAATGTTATATAACTTCTATAGGGGACACTGTCCTAGACTGGTGAACGTCTTGTCAGAAGAGACAGAGCAGGCTATACTACAAATTCCAATTGCCCTGAATCAGTCAGCCAATTTAAATAATTCTCAAATGTCCATATTGCCTTTGTATATACACACTAATCAGAGCTCAGGTCTACATAGAAAGCCATTGCAAGGGCCAGGTTTTGCTTATGTGCCCTAATTTTTCAGTTGCTTTTCCTCAAAAATTTGTCATGTTGCATTATTTTTTAATAGGCTTAGTAAATAATTAGAGCTTGGATGGGTAAAGCTTTACCTGCAGTTTGCTTTTGCTTTTTGTCTCTGTATAAAGTGTGCTAGGATCTTCTCTTGTAGCTTTGATAAATAGGAGTAATATTGTTAGGAGATTGCATCGTTGTCTTGACATGTGTAGCCTGCAGAAAGACATTAATTCATGTTTGTAGCGTAATCAGACACATGCTGATTGTGAGTCTCCTAGAGGTAAATGAGACTTATATAACACAAAAATGGCACCGAGACATAATTGCTGTCAAATTTAAGGAAATTATTAACTAATCAAGACAAACACTACCATATTACAATGTACAAAATAATCTTTTTAACTTCTTACTCAGGGTTCAACTTGATCAGGAGATTTTCTCTCCAGAAAATGAGTTCTATAAAGAAGATTCGAAACCCCAAAGGACCTCTAATCATGCGCCTTGGAGGAGCTCGTCTTGTGGAACAGACAGCGTGAGTCCAACATATGGATAGCTCTAATATTTTACTGTATTATGCCTAGGCTGTGGGTTTTTGAAATAAAAGTCAATGTAAATTAAACTGCTGTCCAAAACTGCTTGAGATAATCTCAATCAAATGCCACCTCTATTACCCCTTGTGTGATATAGCAACTGTTGCAATTGGTAGTCTTAAAGTGTACCCCCTGAAGGCAGCTATTCGAGCGCTTCGCAAAACCCTACCTAATCCTGGAAAGTGAGCCTTGGGCGCAGTATCAGGCTGGGCAGCTCTCCAACTCATTACGCAACAGAGAACTGCAAGCTTTTATTATTTTCTTAAAATTGGCAGTGATCCCAGATAGCTTTGGATGGATGAATCAGGGATCGGAGGAGCCTAGACTCATAAAAGTACCGTTTTCTAGTGAAAGTAAATATACAAATTGTTTTTTGTGAGATCATCATGAAAATTGTATAGAATATTATCATTTCAGTGATCATAAACTATAATATGTACTTATACTGTACATGAATTCTTTTGACTGACACACAAAAAAGAGTATTGCCAGTGCTAACGTCACAAATTCATTTTAATGGTACTTTTTTCCATTTTTGAGCATTTTAAGCTGTTAAAAGACAGGCTATGTAAAGATAATAGAACTGTCTGCTGGTAATAGCCCTCATAGAACATAATTTAGTTTGAGTCATATGGATGACTATATGTTTCTGAGGTTAATCCAGGCTACAATATGGTTCCAAAATAATGTCGTTTTAGTATGTACTTGTGCTTACTTACCTCAAATCCACAATGCCTAGGGCCCTTTCTAAAGAGACCTTCTTCTTATTATAATCAGGAGCTACTGTCACACACGATCAACTCTTTCATTGCCAGGAATGGCTGCTATAAATTACAGAATTCCCCAGAGGCAGGCGGCTTTGTCAGAGCCAAATTCTCTCAACATCATAATGAGATTGCAAGCATAATTAGCTATTCTGTAAGCTGTAATTAAACCACCATCCTTGGCTATCATTTTAAATAAAACGCTAGCATTGTGCAAACTGTCTGCACACTTCTTATTTTATTTCTTACGTGTTTAGTTGAAGACGTTTTGATCTCCTAATAGATATTCTGCGACCATAAATCTTAACAGATCACACATTTAATAAAGTGTGGATTGCATCTTCTGCATATTGAGAAGTGCTCATGGTCTACATTTCACTTGGCTCCCTATTTGCATCTGGAGTGTGAAGAAGTTACATAATCTGCCACACATTTAATTATATTTCATTCAGTTATTTTGAGAATCAAGTCAATGTTAAGTGTATACGTGGTAAAATGTTGACTTGGTGCACAGATTTGTCACATCCAGGGATCCACCATAGAAATAGCAGTAACATGGTGTATTATATGTGTCCTCACAGACAGGTGTTTCCACATGGACTACCTCAAGAGTTCACAATAGTGACGACTTTAATGATAAAGAAGCCAACAACTGAGGAAGACTGGTACCTTTTTCAAGTCAGTGACATGCTGGGATACCCACAGGTACCATTTATCTTGTCTATGATGTACAACCATTGCATTTCTATAAGAGAACACCTATTTTAAAGATAGTCATTCATTTTCTCTGTAATTAACATAAGACTGCCTTATTTGTACTACCAAAATTATAATATTTTTCATGTGAATTATCCTTTCAGAAATAGCAATTGTAGAGGCACTGGCAATTTTAGAGATCATTAACATATCGGTTTCAGTTGCTTGTAATATGCCTTCATTTTATTGTCTGCATTAAAGAGGATATCCCACCAACATTTGTCACCTATCCACAGAGTGGAGATGAATGTATGATTGGTGGAACACCCACTGATCACTAACATGGGGTCTTGTGTCCCTTGTATCAACAGAACTTAATGGAGTCAAAATATGAATGGACACTAAAATTCAGCCGCATTATAGCCTACAACAAAGCTAATATATAATGTGTTGAGCAACCAAAAACAATTGCTGCTGATTTGATTCACCTTTTTGCAGAACATTGATTTATTTTTTTCTTACCATCTTAATGGCAGTGACATTCACCAGGCCTATTAATGTGAATCTTCTGTAGCTGTCTTTAGGTGTCAATGGCAAGGACAGAAATCTCGAATTTCGTGCCAGCGGTCGTGATGTAGACTATGTTGGTTGCACTTTCACCGGACATGGAGTGTATTCTTTGTTTGACAACCAATGGCACAAGATTGTATTGAGAGTACGCGAGAGAGTGGTATCCATTCATATTGACTGCAGCTTTATATCAAGTAAACCTATTGAGCCTAGGAAACCAATCAACAACCAAGGTCACGCATTTATTGGGCTCGATATGGTGAAAGGAGAACCAGTACATGTAAGTTTTACTACAGAAATAGATTTGTTTTTATTTTGGTATTGTAAATTGTGTATGTTTTTATAGTGTTTTTTTTCCCTATTTTTCATGTAGTTTGATATTCAGAAATTTCTTGTATATTGTGATCCTCAAATGGCAATGCAAGAAGGATGCTGTGAAATCCTCCCCGCCGGTGTAAGTAGTAATTGTGCTATTTTCTATGTAGTGATACAATGTTACTGTGAAAGATGAAATCTTATATGATTTCATGATGAATTTAGTGGGCATACAAAAGAGATTATATATGTACTTGGGCTATTATAATATACTGAGCCAACATATTGGAAAGCCGTTGCAGATGTGAACCATACTATAGGATGCCTAGGTCTGAAACATCACTTCGTATATAATATATTATCATGTGTCTCACACCATAGCAAGATGAGTCACATCTGCAGAGTATGTTGCTCACATTCTAATTTAATAATTACTCAAGACAAACCTGAGTCTCCTGAGCCTTTCTCATTATATGTGCCAACTGAGAGTATCAGTGTCCTCTCTGAACTAACATATTGGCACAAACCTTCTGCAGAAGTTAACGTAATGGGCTAATATAGTAATGGGCTAATATAGTTAGCACCTTCAACCACAATAATCCAATCAAATCTGGTGAAATGATTTTGGATATTTTTTGAAGAATCAGAAATAATTTTAAAGGGGAACTGTTAATTGAGATCTGTAGCACTTTTCTACATTTGGTAAGCAGTAGAGATGAGCAAATTGATTTGCATAACCATTGTCCAGTTGCCACATTAGTACATCATGTCTGCTGGACAGGAGGCCTACAAAGCACCTGCTACCAGTTGGCATTCTGCTACTTTTCAGATTTATAGACAAGACATAATGCCATTGTTGCAGTGTGATACATGCATGATGTCACGCCAGGCCTACTAATCAGAAGTCCTGGGGATACCGGCAGATTGGATGGTGGACTGATGTGTCCGCTGGACAATTACTAGTAAGCAATGTATACTGTATATGGTTACCTAAATTAATACATTTTGCCTTCTTTCTTTTATCAAATATAATACAGTGCAACAATGAAGCCTCAAAGACAAGACGCAATGTAGAAGGTGTTGAGAATGTGCAGAATAGCAACTTGATTGAAATACCTGCAAAATCTAAGCAACAAAGTTACACACGGTGCTTCTGTCTGGAGGACTCACTGAGCAAAACGGTAAGAAAAAGGGTCAAATTTTGTACAATTCAAAATGAGTACCATGAATGTATACAACACAAATAAGGCCATTACTGATAAAATGTATTGAATTTGAATTGTTCAATAGTGAATGGAACCATATCACTACAAGATATTCCAATTACTTAACACCCCTAGAAATGTATGTAGAACTTACTTGTAAATATAGAGAATTTTTAGGAAAATATCTCATTATGAAGTATTATAACAAAATCTACTAAATAAGGCCCTTTCCACTTGTCAGATTTTTTGTATGTGCCCTAGCTTTGTCTTTCATGAGAGAACACGTACCCATTATAGTCAATGGTAGTGCTCACAGGTTTATCTTTTTAGTGGAATGAGTGTCTGCAAAAAAAAAAGAAACAAAGGCATGCCCAACTTTGATCTTATTTGCAGGTAAAAATCACCCAATCAAGTCTATGGATTCAAGAAATGGGCAGTATTCAAAAGGAATCTATGAATTATCCAAGTGCTGTCTATTTTTTATATTAATTGGGTCTAAGAAGACTTGGCTTTTATTCATTTTTTTGTATATAAGCAGATATTAGACAAGTAAAATTTAAATTTAGGACTGCATGGTTGTGTGACATCAACTGTAAGGCAAAAACAGCCAAATCACAAATGGGTTCCATGTAAGTTACAATCACATGCACTCTGCATTGCTGTCTATCATCTATCATGGCAAAGTTGCATGCAGCCCAAAATCCAACAGGGTTAGATTTTTTGTCATTCCCAATGAAGGCTAGGTGAGCTCATAGGGGTAATTCAGTGGCGAACATTCCATTGGTGCAACCTGTGCTACCAGAAAGGGGCCCAATAGGTAAGGGGGTCCACATCGACCTTCAAAGCAGGTGGAATTGTGCATTATGATGAACTATTGGACTGCAAAGGGCCAGTATACCTTTCTGTCTGTTTACACTCTTGGGGTAGGCAAATGGGGAACATTAGAGCTGTTCTATGCACAGCTTTTGAACACCTTTGGCATCTTTCAAGACAGAAGAGGTGCATTGATTCCAGTGGCCAGTTCACAATACTTTCAATACTATAGTAATACCTCAAGGAAGTAGGCCCTGTTATCCTAATAGCAGCTTGGAGGTTGCAAAATTATATTTTCCCTGTCACAACTGTTTACAATAAATTAGAATCACAGTACAATATCACAATTATACATAACTTGGAAAAGTTCTCACGTCCCTGCAATTATTATTATTAGTGGCATTTGGAGGACATAAATTTCAGGTTTAGAGAAATTGTATGGCAGATTGACCTGTGGATGGATTGGTGATCAGTTCAGTTTTTGGAACTGTTCATTTGTATTTGCTAGCATTATATGCAGTTATATTTGTAGGCCTTATGTTTCAGGTTTATGGATAAAGAACAAATTATACAACAGATTGCAAATTTTTTTTGTGATCTGATTTTATAGGTGAAATTTAAACAGAAATACATTTTTGCTTCAACATTATTTGTCAGTGATATGTTGTCAACCAAAGCAGTATAGTATAATGAGCGTTCTAGTCCTTTAATGCACTTTATTGTGAGAGAAGGAACTATGGATTAATCCAAAGCAAAAAACAAAAAATAAGAATTATGCAGTCGGGACCCAAATGGAACTTGGAAGCAAGAGATTGTGTTTGTGAGCACAGTACACCTAATGCTTTGCAGATTTCCCAAATGCCAGATTTTATGTTCGACTCCTTGCCTTTGAAAATCCAGTCTTCATCTTCTTAAATACTCTTCTGTTCCCTTGATCTTTAAACATATCCTGTAATCTTGATTTAGAATTTTAAAAACATTTCAAGACACTCAACTCTAAAGACTTCAAAACAGCATAAATCAAGAATGGCACTTATGGTACAAGTGTAAGCACGCCCAATGCAGATCTTAATTTGGGATTCTTTTGTTTTTTTACAATGGCATTATACACCCTTTATTAAAATCCCCTTATTATTGAGTGTAAACTAAAAATATTGTAACCTTCTTACAATTAAAAGACAATCCAACCAATCAGTTACAAGAAAACTAGAAGAATGCTCCTTGATATGATCACTGATAAAGACAATGATACGTAGACCCTAAAATGTATTTTAAGTGGCTTTAGCAATTCCACTGCACACAAACTTATCTTCACCTACACCTATATGGACATGGATGGTCATGGATAGATAGGGTAGCTCCAGTAAGCAGTAATGTAGAGTCAGCGGTAATTTAAAGTAAGATGTAGCCATAGCCATGAATGCCTCTGTCCCCCATCATGACTGGACTGCTCTAGATATAGTATTCTGCCAACTTATGCTTAGAGGTGAATGTCTACTAAGCAACTCACCTTCTACTCACTAGGTGATGGCATAAAGAATTGTTGTCCACAAGCTCAAGTCAGAGAAGAAGCTGGAGTGAGGGTCAACAGGAAGGGTTAAACCCCCTTAAACCTTTCTCCCTTTTTGTCCTCTGTTGTTAGACCCATTTAACCCTGCTGTTCTGTTTAGATTTCACATACACTTGTACTGTTCCCGGTCATTTTTGACCGTCCTTATAAAATAATCATTTTTAGCTAATCTAAGTGGTTTTTTTAAACAGTTTTTGCACTATTATATTGCTTGTGAAGATGGTTGTTCAAATACCAGAAAAAAAAATAAATACAAAGCTTGTTTTATATTTTTTTTATATCCAAAAGGGAACATGGTATTTTTTCGATTTTTGTAAAAATTGATTATTTTTGCAGATAAAAAAAAAATCTTGATCTAAATGTTAACTATAAGTAATAATATCAAACATTATGTAGATATACTTTTTTCAAAGGCAAAAAAAAAAAAAAAGCTTTTTTCTCTATAAAATGGCAAAAAACGTTGTTTTTTATACACTTATACTGTTCCCGGTCATTTTTGACCGGACCTAACAAAGTTGTGATTTGTACCTAATTCAAGTGTTATTTGATTACCTGTTGCATTGTTTTACTGTATGTGAACATGGTTTTCAATAATCAGATGAAAAATTAAATCAAAAACTTTTATTTTTTGAATCAAATAAATTAACATTTTTTGCAATATTTGCTTCATATTGCACATAAAAACTTTTCTTTATTCTAAACTATATACAAACTTTTCCAAAAAAAAAGGTTTTTTGTCAAAAACAAATGATAAATGCGATCAATGTATTACTTGCATTGATCACATGTATAATTTACATGACGCTTGCACAAGTATTTTGCACATTTGCAACACATAATATTAGATTTATGGTTACTGGACGTTGGACAGAATGAGCATCTTTTTCGCTTGCAGCTGGTTGCGATGGTGGAAGCCGTTTCAGTATCAGTGGTGGTCGAAGCTGTTGGCTCGCCGTCTCCACCATGCTCTCGAATTTGTCGGGCCACTTTTTCTGCACTCTCATTTCTTGGATTTCGTGGCCGTGTTTTTACATATGGATTAGTGAGAGACTTCCCCAATTCCTCAATAAAAAGCCGTTGTTTGTGTAATTTTTTTTCTTGCCATTTGGGGTTTATTTCCCGCCACAATACAAAGGCATTATAGGCAGATACATCGATCAGGTTGTAAAAGAGAATCATAGGCCACCTATTTGTTTTTCATTTACATGTATACATGCCTACAAGCTGGTCTAATGTGTCAACAGCACCTTTAGTGGCGTTATAGTGAAGAATCATGTCTGGCTTTCTGTCATCTCTCTCACTTATTTTTGCATCATGGTGCATGGTGCTCATGAGGATAACTTGTTTATTTTTTTTGGGAACGTACGACACTACCGTAGTGTCCTTTGTAAAATAAAACATTGAACTGTGTACGTCTCTCTTATTGAGGATACCCTGTGGAAGTTCAGGTTTATTTTTTCGTACAGTACCCAGCATAGTTATATTGTTTTTTTGTAACATCTGCCCCAATTGGTAGGATGTGAAGAAATTGTCACAGGTAACGTTTCTCCCTTTGAGTCCATGGGTCAAGTCCAAAACTACCCTCATGCCTTGGTTTTTTTCAGGTCTTTCTAGAGGGTTTTTTCCAATATATACTTGAACATTTGCAGCATATGATGTTTTACTGTCACACAGAGTCCAGATTTTTATACCGTATTTTGCTGGTTTACTTGGAATGTATTGCCTGAATGGGCACCTGCCTCTAAATGACACCAGCTGCTCATCAACAGTGACATTTTCTACGGTATTATAACATTTTGGGAGTATCTCGACCCATTTACTCCACAAATCCCTAATTGGGGCAAGTTTATCTGTGCTTCTTCTTTCAGATCTATCCGTTTTGTCATCAAACCGTAGAACTCTGGAAATTTCGTGGAATCTTTCTAAAGACATGGTGGCCCTAAATATATGGCGCCCCGTTTCCGAATTCCACAAACTTTTAGTGGACTCTCCATATGATTTGTATACTCCAGCTAATAGAAGTAACCCGATGTAAGCATTCATAGCCGTCACATCGAAGTTCTTCCATTTATCGCCATAAACCTTTTTTCCCTCAATGTTTGTCATTTGGATAAGTATATTTTGCATGGCTATATTTATGAATAATAGGAATGCCGATTGAATGTCATCAATTCTAGCAATTGCATATCTAGTGGGACCTGGAGTATCTGTGATGACATTTGATGAAGACCTTCTACCAGTCGGAGCAGGAGGCTGCAATTTCCAAACGACATCTTTGTTTTTTGAATTGATTTCTTGCGTCAGACCGGTTGTCGGGGTTTCCACATCAGATTCACCCTCAGAATCCGAGTTCTCGGCAATATCTTCATCCTCACTAATGTTGTCCTCCTCTTCGGAGACATTTTCAGGTGGGACATCCTCGTCTGTATCGGAGTCGTTTATAAACTCCTCCAATTCAGCTTGGGTGAAGTGTCTTCTTCTCATGCTGTAAGGCATCACTGTTGAATGAAAAAATAAAATATATCCATAAACAATGAATGAAAAAAAAAATCAAAACAATTTCGCAACAATACACACAATAACGTCCCGTCACACATTGAGATATGCCCTGTGATTATGGTGCTGGAGCGTCGCAAACAAAAATGAGGCATGCACTCATTCTATCACAGCAGTGAGAATATGTACTCATAAGCAGACATTGAGTCTACACAACCCTAATGCTAACCCCCTATCATCCATTCTATCACAGCAGTGAGAATATGTACTCATAAGCAGACATTGAGTCTACACAACCCTAATGCTAACCCCCTATCATCCATTTTATCACAGCAGTGAGAATATTGAATAATTTTAGAATAAAAGAATAATTTATCTGTAACATACCTGTAAAAATGGGACTTCAGAGCTCTGACGTCTGAACCTCTGCTCACTCTGTGTTGTCTCCAGCTGAACTGAAACTCTACACTGCTATGTTATCTGTCTACAGATAAGATCAGAGCAGACACCACCCTGCAGCAGGAAAAAGCTCACAGTACAACACTTTAGGTGAATTCTGCTTAGGACAGCATTGCACAGTGTAATACTGTACAACCAGCAAACACATGGAAAATCAGAAAATCATGATTTACAATATGAAATGTTGACAACTGAATGGAACTAGATCTATATGAACAGCAGGATAAATAAAAACCAGTGAAATAAATTGCGCATAGCTATACTGGAAGCGAAGCCGTCGGCTGTATCGCAACTTGAAAATGTTGGTATGTGTAAATCTTTTCTGACCAAAAGTAGTCAGATACATTGATAAATAGTAGTAGATGCAATATATAGTTCAAAATGAGGTGATAGCACCTTTTTTTTGTCAAAAATTGTCTGGAGAGCTGAATAAAGGCCTATCGGTCATTTTTGACCGAACAGTACAAGTGTAAAAAAAATTGTACCAAATAAAGTAAACAAAAATTAAAAAAAAAAAAAATTCCCACAGAGAGTACCCCCCTAATGACGAAAAGTCAGGGAGCCTCAAGTCTCAGAATCACACGCTGAATTTTTATAACATTATAGAATTTCAAAAACGGTCATTTTTGACCTAACAGAACAGCAGGGTTAATACACTTACATTTCCTAGGCTATGTTTGACAAAACCATCAGCTCTTCTCTAGCTTACTGTAATTTCTCAGATGTTTAGGAACTCACGTGTTCAATTATTGTATTGAAACAATGTAACCTGAGAGTTTTGTGTGGCACTATGCCAGTTCACTAATCCTAATATTTTTTTCCACTATAACTTGTTATTTTCAATTTTTTACAGTCAATTTTTTACTGTTGCAGATGTCACTGGTATTGATGTATGCTATTTCAGAAACTAGTCAATTTGTGGTTGTATTGCATTTTTACCACTAACCCACAATACAACAGCAATGTTTGATCACAGCATCTCACAATCATTGGTTGCATTTTTACTCTTGTGTTTCCGGTCCACCTGCTTCTTTTTCTTTTGCTACAGGTTGCTCTCTTTTCTCAGGACAGTCTTGAATAGCTTTGTGTAGAATCTTCAGGTTCTTGACAGTCACACAAAGAGAACTAGTTTTCTTTCACAAAACAATGATAGACTGACATATTTCTTGAGAAAGCTGTTAATCTTTGCCTATTTTTCCTAAATATATTCCTTTGCCTAAATATCTACAGGTAACTTTGACATAGTGGGAATAACCGAGACATGGTTAGATGAAAGCTATGACTGGGCAGTTAACTTACAGGGTTACAGTCTGTTTAGAAAGGATCGTAAAAATCGGAGAGGAGGAGGGGTTTGTCTTTATGTAAAGTCTTGTCTAAAGTCCACTTTAAGGGAGGATATTAGCGAAGGAAATGAGGATGTCGAGTCCATATGGGTCGAAATTCATGGAGGGAAAAATGGTAACAAAATTCTCATTGGGGTCTGTTACAAACCCCCAAATATAACAGAAACCATGGAAAGTCTACTTCTAAAGCAGATAGATGAAGCTGCAACCCATAATGAGGTCCTGGTTATGGGGGACTTTAACTACCCGGATATTAACTGGGAAACAGAAACCTGTGAAACCCATAAAGGCAACAGGTTTCTGCTAATAACCAAGAAAAATTATCTTTCACAATTGGTGCAGAATCCAACCAGAGGAGCAGCACTTTTAGACCTAATACTATCTAATAGACCTGACAGAATAACAAATCTGCAGGTGGTCGGGCATCTAGGAAATAGCGACCACAATATTGTGCAGTTTCACCTGTCTTTCACTAGGGGGACTTGTCAGGGAGTCACAAAAACACTGAACTTTAGGAAGGCAAACTTTGACCAGCTTAGAGATGCCCTTAATCTGGTAGACTGGGACAATATCCTCAGAAATAAGAATACAGATAATAAATGGGAAATGTTTAAGAACATCCTAAATAGGCACTGTAAGCGGTTTATACCTTGTGGGAATAAAAGGACTAGAAATAGGAAAAACCCAATGTGGCTAAACAAAGAAGTAAGACAGGCAATTAACAGTAAAAAGAAAGCATTTGCACTACTAAAGCAGGATGGCACCATTGAAGCTCTAAAAAACTATAGGGAGAAAAATACTTTTTCTAAAAAATTAATTAAAGCTGCCAAAAAGGAAACAGAGAAGCACATTGCTAAGGAGAGTAAAACTAATCCCAAACTGTTCTTCAACTATATCAATAGTAAAAGAATAAAAACTGAAAATGTAGGCCCCTTAAAAAATAGTGAGGAAAGAATGGTTGTAGATGACGAGGAAAAAGCTAACATATTAAACACCTTCTTCTCCACGGTATTCACGGTGGAAAATGAAATGCTAGGTGAATTCCCAAGAAACAATGAAAACCCTATATTAAGGGTCACCAATCTAACCCAAGAAGAGGTGCGAAACCGGCTAAATAAGATTAAAATAGATAAATCTCCAGGTCCGGATGGCATACACCCACGAGTACAAAGAGAACTAAGTAATGTAATAGATAAACCATTATTTCTTATTTTTAGGGACTCTATAGCGACAGGGTCTGTTCCGCAGGACTGGCGCATAGCAAATGTGGTGCCAATATTCAAAAAGGGCTCTAAAAGTGAACCTGGAAATTATAGGCCAGTAAGTCTAACCTCTATTGTTGGTAAAATATTTGAAGGGTTTCTGAGGGATGTTATTCTGGATTATCTCAATGAGAATAACTCTTTAACTCCATATCAGCATGGGTTTATGAGAAATCGCTCCTGTCAAACCAATCTAATCAGTTTTTATGAAGAGGTAAGCTATAGGCTGGACCACGGTGAGTCATTGGACGTGGTATATCTCGATTTTTCCAAAGCGTTTGATACCGTGCCGCACAAGAGGTTGGTACACAAAATGAGAATGCTTGGTCTGGGGGAAAATGTGTGTAAATGGGTTAGTAACTGGCTTAGTGATAGAAAGCAGAGGGTGGTTATAAATGGTATAGTCTCTAACTGGGTCGCTGTGACCAGTGGGGTACCGCAGGGGTCAGTATTGGGACCTGTTCTCTTCAACATATTCATTAATGATCTGGTAGAAGGTTTACACAGTAAAATATCGATATTTGCAGATGATACAAAACTATGTAAAGCAGTTAATACAAGAGAAGATAGTATTCTGCTACAGATGGATCTGGATAAGTTGGAAACTTGGGCTGAAAGGTGGCAGACGAGGTTTAACAATGATAAATGTAAGGTTATACACATGGGAAGAAGGAATCAATATCACCATTACACACTGAATGGGAAACCACTGGGTAAATCTGACAGGGAGAAGGACTTGGGGATCCTAGTTAATGATAAACTTACCTGGAGCAGCCAGTGCCAGGCAGCAGCTGCCAAGGCAAACAGGATCATGGGGTGCATTAAAAGAGGTCTGGATACACATGATGAGAGCATTATACTGCCTCTGTACAAATCCCTAGTTAGACCGCACATGGAGTACTGTGTCCAGTTTTGGGCACCGGTGCTCAGGAAGGATATAATGGAACTAGAGAGAGTACAAAGGAGGGCAACAAAATTAATAAAGGGGATGGGAGAACTACAATACCCAGATAGATTAGCGAAATTAGGATTATTTAGTCTAGAAAAAAGACGACTGAGGGGCGATCTAATAACCATGTATAAGTATATAAGGGGACAATACAAATATCTCGCTCAGGATCTGTTTATACCAAGGAAGGTGACGGGCACAAGGGGGCATTCTTTGCGTCTGGAGGAGAGAAGGTTTTTCCACCAACATAGAAGAGGATTCTTTACTGTTAGGGCAGTGAGAATCTGGAATTGCTTGCCTGAGGAGGTGGTGATGGCGAACTCAGTCGAGGGGTTCAAGAGAGGCCTGGATGTCTTCCTGGAGCAGAACAATATTGTATCATACAATTATTAGGTTCTGTAGAAGGACGTAGATCTGGGGATTTATTATGATGGAATATAGGCTGAACTGGATGGACAAATGTCTTTTTTCGGCCTTACTAACTATGTTACTATGTTACTATGTTACTATTTTTGAACCCGGGATTGTACTGTAGAAATTCCAGTTCACAGGCTGCTGTGGCCTACTGTCATCTTAAAGGGAATCTGACGCTTATACATGCTCAAAATCCACAGGTAGCATGTATCAGACGCTGACTACGTGAGTACAGTCATACAGTATATGTTTAATTCTGAAAAACTGTGACATTTCAGGGGAAAACATAATTTAATAGCCTGTCCAACTATTTTTCCATGCTGCTCCGTCCTTGATGGCTTCTTCCCGCCGCTGGCCTAGGGTGACAGGTCTCTCCCTACATGAATGTATAGGAAGAGACCTGTCACTCAAGGGGAGAAGTTGGGGAGAAGCCACCATGGACCCACCTGTCTGACTAGTCTCCTGTGCAGCTCAGTCTCTGTCGGCTTTTAAACTGTATTTTTCACTGTAGCACCACAGCCAGTAGCTGATACATGCTGCCCATCTTTCAGGCATCATATATGAACTGTCAGGTTTCCTTAAAAGCAATTTTCTATGCAAAGGATTGATTTCATAAGCTTCATAGCTCACTGTTATTCATGGATTGTTATAGAGAAATAGCAGCTTTATCATGCGCTATGGGATAGGAGGGAGTTCCATATATATTTATTGCACAAGGGCCATCAGCTGTCTGTATTTGCCCCTTTTGCATCCCCAGGAAGCCTGGTTCGCCGGGCGATACGCGTGGGGCATCTCTCCACCAGGTTGTATTTGTTTGGGAGGTTTTCTCTCCTGTCTATTTTTTGTGACCCAGTGATATTATCATGTATAGGTGACCCATTAGCCTTTTTTTTTTTTTTTTTCCTTTGGCTCACCGTGGTTCACCATTGTCTGGGACATTCTTTGTGCCTATCGTCTATTATTATTATTTTTGTTTGCTTGGCACAGTGTGTGCGCTTTGGCAAACTAATCTTGGCACTGTCCTGCTATTTATATTCATATTTGTATTCATATATACATACATTGTCGCTATACCCCATGAGCCATTGGGTTAATTTTGGGTCACTTTATTACACTGAGCTATGGTCCGTTTTTCCTGAGTGTCTTTGATGGTGCTTATATGTTTTTAATTATGTTTTTATTGTTTGTGATGTGTTTTCTTTTGAACTGTCAATAAAATCAGCTTGTATTTTACGTTTATTGCTGTTTATTATTGTAGGTGTGCGACTTTTTGCAGTAATGCTTTTCTTCTTTGGATTTTCAGTATAGTTTTTATTACTGTTATCGCACCCTCATGGATGTCTATATATTGTCTATATATTGTATATGGCTGTGCGCTCAAAAATCTAGTTTTGCTATACATAGCAGCGACCAGGCCCCTGCTATGAGATCGCTGGTCGTGTCGGAATGGCCTGGACCATTTTTTGATCATTGAGGTCCCGCTGGGTAGCACACATCGCTGTGTTTGACACCTTACCAACGACCTCGTAGACAGGACGTCCCATTAAATCGTCATGAAATAGCATCGTTGTACAGATCGCTACAGGTCGCCGCATCGCTGCTGCGTCGTTGGGGAGATCTCACTGTGTGACATCTCACCAGCGACTCTCACCCTGACAGGTCGTATCGTTGTCGGGATCGCTTAAGCGTCGCTATGTGTGACGGGGCCTTTAGAAGCAAGTCTCCACATACATGGTATCCTATAGATTAAGCACTACATCATACAAAAGTCTCCATACACAGGGCATCCTATTAAGAAGGCTTATATATTTTTTATGTCAGATCTGTAAGGATTGGAATCCAATCAAAAAAATTGTATGCCAACATATAAATTTAGAGGTATAAAAGGCAAATGAAGGCCTCACAGAGCTCTATGGAAGCCCTATGAGTGCTCTAAGAGTGTATTCACACATTCTCTAAGAGGGTATTCACCCATTATATACCTGTAGTGTGCAATGCTGTAGTCAAATGTGTTTTTTGTTGTAAATCACAAGTTTTTCTATGTGGTTGTAATTTTCACATGTTTTACTGCATTGAAAAAAAACAAGAAATTTGCTGAAAAAAATTAATGCAGTTTTGCCCCATGGAATTTGGTACACTATTGGAAGAGAAGAGACTGATAAATTCTTAGAACACTAGATTAAAAGGGATCACTGGTAATGGAAAAAATAAAGAAATAAAGAAAATGCATTTCTAAATACATTTAATTAGCCAATCAAATTTATTTTGTATAGAGAGGTAATCATTATAGCATATTAAAATGAACGCTTTCTTGTTAGGGGTTTCTCACACAAGCGACTATTCTCTCCTCTGAGAGAACCAGATCGATTATGATAATAACACTTGGCTCAAACTCTGATCAGAGTTAGAGCCGAATGGCATCTTAGTGTGATCTGATTTTGTCGCATGAGAGTATCGTATCAGGACTGCTGAGAAGACAGAGGGCATAATTTTTCCATTTTCTCCATTGTCTGTGTCTGCATAAATCAGACTTCACTTGTGTGACATCCAAGTGCAGTCTGATGTTTTACATGTACCCATAGACTTGCATGGGTGTGCGTAATTTGATTTGCAGAGTCACTTGCAGCAAGCTGCTTTTTTTTTCTCGTGCTGAATTAGCATGAGAAAAAAATTGCAGATCTGCACTGCCCTTTAGTATAACATTGGGCTGACTGCTATCTGGTAAAACATTGGCTGTGAGTGATCCCTTATGCTTCTAGAAACCTGTATAATGTAATTAGGACAGGCACCTGTGAGCATGTGCAGTAGGAATCTCCGCTGCTCTGTCCCAAAGATAACCTATACAACATAGTGTCTGTTTATTTTCAGTTGCTCAGCATATGCTCAGATATGGTGAACAGTAGAGTAAACAGCCTCTTCTTACCTCAGCAGCCTGGTATCTCCATATTAGATCAGAAAGATAAGGTGGACAGCAGTGTGAGCAGCCTATTTTTACCTCAGCAATCCTGTTATATCCATTACTAGATCAGAAAAGCAAGGTGGATACCCTTGGTATCATTAGCATTAGTATTAGATGAGAAAGTCAAAGGAGGGAAGTAGTATCAGTGACCACTTTTTACCTGAGCACCCCTGGTCTCTATAGTATTAGATCAGAATGGCAAGGTGAACAACAGTGTGAGCAGCCTCTTCTTACATTGAAACTCCTGTTATCACAGAACAAACAGACCAGATGTCTTACCTTAGCACCCAAGGTATCTCCGGTATTAAATCAGATAGATAGGGTTAACAGTATTGTTAGCAGCCTCTTCCTAACTCAGTACTCTTCGTATCGCCAGTATTAGATCAGAAAGACATAGTAGACAGCAGTGTGAGTAGCCTCTTCTTACCTCAACACTCCTTGTATCTCCAGTATTAGATAAGAAAGACATAGTGGACAGCAGTGTGATCAGCCACTTCTTACCTCAGCACTCCTGGTATCTCCAGTATTAGTTCAGAAAGACATAGTGGACAGCAGTGTGAGCAGCCTCTTCTTACCTCAGCACTCCTAGTATCTCCAGTATTAGTTCAGAAAGACATAGTGGACATCAGTGTGATCAGCCACTTCTTACCTCAGCACTCCTGGTATCTCCAGTATTAGTTCAGAAAGACATAGTGGACAGCAGTGTGAGCAGCCTCTTCTTACCTCAGCACTCCTGGTATCTCCAGTATTAGTTCAGAAAGACATAGTGGACAGCAGTGTGAGCAGCCTCTTCTTACTTCAGTACTCCAGGTATCTCCAGTATTAGTTCAGAAAGACATAGTGGACAGCAGTGTGAGCAGCCTCTTCTTATCTCAGCACTCCTAGCATCTCCAGTATTAGTTCAGAAAGACATAGTGGACATCAGTGTGAGCAGCCTCTTCTTACCTCAGCACTCCTGGTATCTCCAGTATTAGTTCAGAAAGACATAGTAGACAGCAGTGTGAGCAACCTCTTCTTATCTCAGCACTCCTAGCATCTCCAGTATTAGTTTAGAAAGACATAGTGGACAGCAGTGTGAGCAGCCTCTTCGTACCTCAGCACTCCTAGTATCTCCAGTATTAGTTCAGAAAGACATAGTGGACAGCACTGTGATCAGCCACTTCTTACCTCAGCACTCCTAGTATCTCCAGTATTAGTTCAGAAAGACATAGTGGACAGCAGTGTGAGCAGCCTCTTCTTACCTCAGCACTCCTGGTATCTCCAGTATTAGTTCAGAAAGACATAGTGGACAGCAGTATGAGCAACCTCTTCATATCTCAGCACTCCTAGCATCTCCAGTATTAGTTCAGAAAGACATAGTGGACAGCAGTGTGAGCAACCTCTTCGTACCTCAGCACTCCTAGTATCTCCAGTATTAGTTCAGAAACACATAGTGGACAGCACTGTGATCAGCCACTTCTTACCTCAGCACTCCTAGTATCTCCAGTATTAGTTCAGAAAGACATAGTGGACATCAGTGTGATCAGCCACTTCTTACCTCAGCACTCCTGGTATCTCCAGTATTAGTTCAGAAAGACATAGTGGACAGCAGTGTGAGCAGCCTATTCTTTCCTCAGCACTCCTAGTATCTCCAGTATTAGATCAGAAAGACATAGTGGACAGCACTGTGATCAGTCACTTATTACCTCCGCACTCCTATTATCTCCAGTGTTAGTTCAGAAAGACATAGTCGACAGCAGTGTGAGCAGCCTCTTCTTACCTCAGCACTCCTAGAATCTCCAGTATTATTTCAGAAAGACATAGTGGACAGCAGTGTGAGCAGCCTCTTCTTACCTCAGCACTCCTTGAATCTCCAGTATTAGTTCAGAAAGACATAGTGGACAGCAGTGTGAGCAGCCTCTTCTTACCTCAGCATGCCTAGTATCTCCAGTATTAGTTCAGAAAGACATAGTTGACAGCAGTGTGAGCAGCCTCTTCTTACCTCAGCACTCCTGGTATCTCCAGTATTAGTACAGAAAGACATAGTGGACAGCAGTGTGAGCAGCCTCTTCTTACCTCAGCACTCCTGGTATCTCCAGTATTAATTCAGAAAAACATAGTGGACAGCAGTGTGAGCAGCAACTTCTTACCTCAGCACTCCAGGTATCTCCAGTATCAGATTAAATCCTGAGGGCACATAATTCTACTTTAAATGGGTTGGCCGGTGCTTCCCACTGTCAACAGGCACCTGTTAAGGTTTATTGCTTAAAGATATGTAAGACTTTATTCATATTTTATTGATAGTGATATTTTTTCTATTGACAGAAAAATCTTTTAATGACTGTAGTTCATGAGTTTTGTGAATTTCTGAAATTTTCTTTTAATTTATTGCACAATTATGTAATTAGATATTTTATGGGAAAACATCCAGAAGTAGTATTTGGACACAATACCATATATTAATAATAAAGGAAAATTAAACTACTATATAATTGTGTAAGTGTCACTTCCGTCTGTCTGTCTGTCTAGGATATTCATTGGTCGCGGCCTCTGTCTGTGATGCTGCTATATACTATGTGGGCAGTGTTATATACTACGTGGCTGTGTTCTATACTGCGTGCTATATACTACGTGGCCACTGTTAGATACTATGTGGGCTGTGCTATATATTACGTGGGCTGTGTTATATATTACATGGCCAGTGTTAGATACTACGTGGGCTGTGTTATATACTGTGGGGCTGCTATATACTGCGTGGCTGCTATATACTGTGTGGGCTGTGTTATCTACTATGTGGGCTGTGTTATTTACTGCGTGGCCTATATTGTATATTAAAGCATCGGGTATTCTACAATATGTATGCATGTATATAGCAGGCACATGGTATATACCACAGGCCACGTAGTACTCCTATATACTATGTGGCCTGTGCTATATACTATGTGGCTGCTATATACATACATACATATTCTAGAATACCCGATGCGTTAGAATCGGGCCACCATCTAGTACTGTTATAAGTATTAAGCAGAACCACATGTTATAAGTATGTTCCAAATATGCAGAATACTTGAATACTTCTAACATCCTGTTTATTTGGATGTTTCATTACAGCAACATATGCCAATATTTATTATATGGAAATGTAAACCATTATAAGGGATTGCTATGACCTGAACTCAGTAAGGGTCATGCATGAATAAAGTTGCTAGAATGACACACTGGACTATATACCTGATGTCAGTTGTCCAGTCATACTTAAAGAGGAATGCAAAGTGTTTGCATTGCAGATGTGTAACAGCTCTGGTCTGGTCTAGCTACCAGCACACACGCACAAACTGAAGTGACATATAATTATTGAACCACATTCCCTATTTAAAGCACCACTCCAGTTTTTTTTTTTCATTTTACAGCAGGAATGGTGCTACTAATCTAAGTTCCCTGCACTTAGACTCCTACTTAACACCTGCAGTTTTCTTCTATTATTGGTGCCGCTCCGGTCGGTCTCCAGCAGTTTGTGACCTGACGTATTGCTTCAGTGTTTGCTGGGTGACCTGTAAGTCACAACTCAATGCAAGACTGTCAGAGCTAGATCAAATCTCTCATAAATTTACTCTGAGATCTTGTGACCATTACCTCTGACTTCCTGTCATTTGGAAGTTGTGGTCACAAAATGGCGGCGTGGGACCGTAGTGGCGCCAGGAAGAGCTGAAGAGCGCAAGTGGTGAATATATTACTAGGCTGATGGACTTTACTTTAGTGGCAGCACTTTGTAAAAAAATGCTGGAGTAGTGCTTTAACCTCTTCACAACATGCGCCGTACATGTACGGCGCATATTGGATCTCCCTCTTTAATGTTGGCTCCAACGCAGAGCCCACATCTTTTCCAGCACATGTCAGCTAATTTGAACAGCTGACATGTGCCACTAACAGCCTCGGGTGAAATCGCGATCCACACATGTTGTTAACCTGTTAAATGCCGCTGTTAATCTCTAATAGCGGCATTTAACACGTTCGTGCCGGAAGCATGTCACTAATTCTGCCCCTCAGCGCCCGTGTCACATGGCTGGAGGTCACGATGGGTTGGCATGACGACCCGAAGGCCAGAAGCAGATCCCTGTGGTTGTCATTGCCGGATTGCTATGAGCACCGGATTGCTATGAGCGCTGCCTAGCGGTCAGCGCTCATAGCAAGTGAGCATTTCCGCTAAACAGAATGGGGCTGCTGTGTAGCACAAGCGATCGGATGATCACAGATTCTAGTCTCCCATGGATATTATTGAAGCAAGTATAAAGTAAGAAAAAAATGTTTTTAAAAATATTGAAAAAATAAAAAATATAAAAGTTTAAATCACTCCATTCAAAATAAAACAATTAAAAAAATATACACATATTTGGTATCGCCTGATCCATCAATATATAAAAATAATTAATTTGATCACTAAACAACGTAACAAGAAAAAAAATCAAAACGCCAGAATTACGCTTTTTTGGTCACTGCAACATTGCATTAAAATACAATAACAGGCGATCAAAACATCTTATCTGCATGCACCAAAATAGTATCAATAAAAATGTCAGCTCATTGTGCAAAAAATAAGCCCCAGTTCACGAAAAATGTTGACACTACGGGTCTCAAAAAATGACACAATTTATTTTTTAACAAACTTTGAATATTTTTTTCCACCACTTAAATAAAAAAGAACCTATACATGTTTGGTATCTTTGAACTCGAAATGACCTGGAGAATCATAATGGCCGGTCAGTTTTAGCATTTGGCCCTAAAAACATGATAGAGAAAACGATTGTGGGATTGCACTTTTTTTGCAATTTCACGTCACTTTAAATTTTTTTCAAGTTTTCCTGTACACTATATGGCAAAAGCAATGGTATCTTTCAAAAGTATAACTCGTCCCACAAAAAAACAAACCTTCACATAGTAACATAGTAACATAGTTAGTAAGGCCGAAAAAAGACATTTGTCCATCCAGTTCGGCCTATATTCCATCATAATAAATCCCCAGATCTACGTCCTTCTACAGAACCTAATAATTGTATGATACAATATTGTTCTGCTCCAGGAAGACATCCAGGCCTCTCTTGAACCCCTCGACTGAGTTCGTCATCACCACCTCCTCAGGCAAGCAATTCCAGATTCTCACTGCCCTAACAGTAAAGAATCCTCTTCTATGTTGGTGGAAAAACCTTCTCTCCTCCAGACGCAAAGAATGCCCCCTTGTGCCCGTCACCTTCCTTGGTATAAACAGATCCTCAGCGAGATATTTGTATTGTCCCCTTATATACTTATACATGGTTATTAGATCGCCCCTCAGTCGTCTTTTTTCTAGACTAAATAATCCTAATTTCGCTAATCTATCTGGGTATTGTAGTTCTCCCATCCCCTTTATTAATTTTGTTGCCCTCCTTTGTACTCTCTCTAGTTCCATTATATCCTTCCTGAGCACCGGTGCCCAAAACTGGACACAGTACTCCATGTGCGGTCTAACTAGGGATTTGTACAGAGGGAGTATAATGCTCTCATCATGTGTATCCAGACCTCTTTTAATGCACCCCATGATCCTGTTTGCCTTGGCAGCTGCTGCCTGGCACTGGCTGCTCCAGGTAAGTTTATCATTAACTAGGATCCCCAAGTCCTTCTCCCTGTCAGATTTACCCAGTGGTTTCCCGTTCAGTGTGTAATGGTGATATTGATTCCCTCTTCCCATGTGTATAACCTTACATTTATCATTGTTAAACCTCATCTGCCACCTTTCAGCCCAAGTTTCCAACTTATCCAGATCCATCTGTAGCAGAATACTATCTTCTCTTGTATTAACTGCTTTACATAGTTTTGTATCATCTGCAAATATCGATATTTTACTGTGTAAACCTTCTACCAGATCATTAATGAATATGTTGAAGAGAACAGGTCCCAATACTGACCCCTGCGGTACCCCACTGGTCACAGCGACCCAGTTAGAGACTATACCATTTATAACCACCCTCTGCTTTCTATCACTAAGCCAGTTACTAACCCATTTACACACATTTTCCCCCAGACCAAGCATTCTCATTTTGTGTACCAACCTCTTGTGCGGCACGGTATCAAACGCTTTGGAAAAATCGAGATATACCACGTCCAATGACTCACCGTGGTCCAGCCTATAGCTTACCTCTTCATAAAAACTGATTAGATTGGTTTGACAGGAGCGATTTCTCATAAACCCATGCTGATATGGAGTTAAACAGTTATTCTCATTGAGATAATCTAGAATAACATCCCTCAGAAACCCTTCAAATATTTTACCAACAATAGAGGTTAGACTTACTGGCCTATAATTTCCAGGTTCACTTTTAGAGCCCTTTTTGAATATTGGCACCACATTTGCTATGCGCCAGTCCTGCGGAACAGACCCTGTCGCTATAGAGTCACTAAAAATAAGAAATAATGGTTTATCTATTACATTACTTAGTTCTCTTAGTACTCGTGGGTGTATGCCATCCGGACCCGGAGATTTATCTATTTTAATCTTATTTAGCCGGTTTCGCACCTCTTCTTGGGTTAGATTGGTGACCCTTAATATAGGGTTTTCATTGTTTCTTGGGATTTCACCTAGCATTTCATTTTCCACCGTGAATACCGTGGAGAAGAAGGTGTTTAATATGTTAGCTTTTTCCTCGTCATCTACAACCATTCTTTCCTCACTATTTTTTAAGGGGCCTACATTTTCAGTTTTTATTCTTTTACTATTGATATAGTTGAAGAACAGTTTGGGATTAGTTTTACTCTCCTTAGCAATGTGCTTCTCTGTTTCCTTTTTGGCAGCTTTAATTAGTTTTTTAGATAAAGTATTTTTCTCCCTATAGTTTTTTAGAGCTTCAATGGTGCCATCCTGCTTTAGTAGTGCAAATGCTTTCTTTTTACTGTTAATTGCCTGTCTTACTTCTTTGTTTAGCCACATTGGGTTTTTCCTATTTCTAGTCCTTTTATTCCCACAAGGTATAAACCGCTTACACTGCCTATTTAGGATGTTCTTAAACATTTCCCATTTATTATCTGTATTCTTATTTCTGAGGATATTGTCCCAGTCTACCAGATTAAGGGCATCTCTAAGCTGTTCAAACTTTGCCTTCCTAAAGTTCAATGTTTTTGTGACTCCCTGACAAGTCCCCCTAGTGAAAGACAGGTGAAACTGCACAATATTGTGGTCGCTATTTCCTAAATGCCCGACCACCTGCAGATTTGTTATTCTGTCAGGTCTATTAGATAGTATTAGGTCTAAAAGTGCTGCTCCTCTGGTTGGATTCTGCACCAATTGTGAAAGATAATTTTTCTTGGTTATTAGCAGAAACCTGTTGCCTTTATGGGTTTCACAGGTTTCTGTTTCCCAGTTAATATCCGGGTAGTTAAAGTCCCCCATAACCAGGACCTCATTATGGGTTGCAGCTTCATCTATCTGCTTTAGAAGTAGACTTTCCATGCTTTCTGTTATATTTGGGGGTTTGTAACAGACCCCAATGAGAATTTTGTTACCATTTTTCCCTCCATGAATTTCAACCCATATGGACTCGACATCCTCATTCCCTTCGCTAATATCCTCCCTTAAAGTGGACTTTAGACAAGACTTTACATAGAGACAAACCCCTCCTCCTCTCCGATGTTTACGATCCTTTCTAAACAGACTGTAACCCTGTAAGTTAACTGCCCAGTCATAGCTTTCATCTAACCATGTCTCGGTTATTCCCACTATGTCAAAGTTACCTGTAGATATTTCTGCTTCTAGTTCTTCCATCTTGTTTGTCAGGCTTCTGGCGTTTGCGAGCATGCAGTTTAGAGGATTTTGTTTTGTTCCAATCTCCTCACTGTGGATTGTTTTAGAAATGTTCTTACCTCCCTTCAGAGTATGTTTTCCTGGGTCGTCTTTGTTCGAGTCTAATGTTTTTCTTCCTGTCCCCTCTTCTTCTAGTTTAACGCCCTCCTGATGAGTGTAGCGAGTCTTCTGGCGAATGTGTGTTTCCCAGGTTTGTTGAGGTGTAGTCCGTCTCTGGCGAGGAGTCCATCATACCAGTAATTCACACCGTGGTCCAGGAATCCAAATCCTTGTTGTCTGCACCATCGTCTTAGCCAGTTGTTTGCATCAAGGATCCTGTTCCATCTCCTGGTGCCATGCCCGTCTACTGGAAGGATAGAAGAAAAAACTACCTGTGCATCCAGTTCCTTTACTTTCTTCCCCAACTCTTCAAAGTCCTTGCAGATTGTCGGTAGGTCCTTCCTTGCCGTGTCATTGGTGCCAACATGTATCAGAAGAAATGGGTGGACGTCCTTGGAGCTGAAGAGCTTTGGTATCCTATCGGTCACATCCTTGATCATCGCACCTGGAAGGCAGCATACTTCTCTTGCAGTTATGTCCGGTCTGCAGATGGCTGCTTCTGTGCCTCTCATAAATGAGTCTCCCACCACCACCACTCTTCGTTGCTTCTTGGCTGTACTTTTTGCTGTCACTTGTTGCTGTGTGCCCTTTTCTTTTTTGCTTGCTGGTATTGCTTCATTCTTAGGTGTGCCATCTTCATCCTCTACAAAGATTTGATATCGGTTCTTCAGTTGTGTGGTTGGTGATTTCTCCATGGTCTTCTTGCTTCTTTTGGTCACATGCTTCCACTCATCTGCTTTTGGAGGTTCTCTGACACTTTTTTCACCTTCTGTGACCAGTAGAGATGCTTCTGTTCTGTCTAGAAAGTCTTCATTCTCTTTGATGAGTTTCAAAGTTGCTATTCTTTCTTCCAGACCCCGCACCTTTTCTTCTAACAGGGCCACTAGTCTACACTTCTGACAGGTGAAATTGGATTCTTCTTCTGGTCGATCTGTGAACATGTAGCACATGCTGCAGCTCACCATGTAGGTTGTCACATCTGCCATGTTGCTCCTAGATCCTGCTGACTTGCTGTGTGTTTTCCTTCTTGTGTAATCTACTCAGCCAAGCTCTCTTGCAATAATGTCCTACAGGCAAAAATTCGCGCGCCGCAAGGCGCGCGGTTTGGTGATGCTTTCGAAGCAGCTGGTCCCGGCTGTACCCAACGATCTTCTAGCTTAGGGAGACTTCGCTTCTCCCAGAAGGCACCTGGAATATGCAAATTAGCCTCCTGAAGCTTGAATCCCTGGTTTGGTGATGCTTTCGAAGCAGCTGGTCCCGGCTGTACCCAACGATCTTCTAGCTTAGGGAGACTTCGCTTCTCCCAGAAGGCACCTGGAATATGCAAATTAGCCTCCTGAAGCTTGAATCCCTGGTTTGGTGATGCTTTCGAAGCAGCTGGTCCCGGCTGTACCCAACGATCTTCTAGCTTAGGGAGACTTCGCTTCTCCCAGAAGGCACCTGGAATATGCAAATTAGCCTCCTGAAGCTTGAATCCCTGGTTTGGTGATGCTTTCGAAGCAGCTGGTCCCGGCTGTACCCAACGATCTTCTAGCTTAGGGAGACTTCGCTTCTCCCAGAAGGCACCTGGAATATGCAAATTAGCCTCCTGAAGCTTGAATCCCTGGTTTGGTGATGCTTTCGAAGCAGCTGGTCCCGGCTGTACCCAACGATCTTCTAGCTTAGGGAGACTTCGCTTCTCCCAGAAGGCACCTGGAATATGCAAATTAGCCTCCTGAAGCTTGAATCCCTGGTTTGGTGATGCTTTCGAAGCAGCTGGTCCCGGCTGTACCCAACGATCTTCTAGCTTAGGGAGACTTCGCTTCTCCCAGAAGGCACCTGGAATATGCAAATTAGCCTCCTGAAGCTTGAATCCCTGGTTTGGTGATGCTTTCGAAGCAGCTGGTCCCGGCTGTACCCAACGATCTTCTAGCTTAGGGAGACTTCGCTTCTCCCAGAAGGCACCTGGAATATGCAAATTAGCCTCCTGAAGCTTGAATCCCTGGTTTGGTGATGCTTTCGAAGCAGCTGGTCCCGGCTGTACCCAACGATCTTCTAGCTTAGGGAGACTTCGCTTCTCCCAGAAGGCACCTGGAATATGCAAATTAGCCTCCTGAAGCTTGAATCCCTGGTTTGGTGATGCTTTCGAAGCAGCTGGTCCCGGCTGTACCCAACGATCTTCTAGCTTAGGGAGACTTCGCTTCTCCCAGAAGGCACCTGGAATATGCAAATTAGCCTCCTGAAGCTTGAATCCCTGGTTTGGTGATGCTTTCGAAGCAGCTGGTCCCGGCTGTACCCAACGATCTTCTAGCTTAGGGAGACTTCGCTTCTCCCAGAAGGCACCTGGAATATGCAAATTAGCCTCCTGAAGCTTGAATCCCTGGTTTGGTGATGCTTTCGAAGCAGCTGGTCCCGGCTGTACCCAACGATCTTCTAGCTTAGGGAGACTTCGCTTCTCCCAGAAGGCACCTGGAATATGCAAATTAGCCTCCTGAAGCTTGAATCCCTGGTTTGGTGATGCTTTCGAAGCAGCTGGTCCCGGCTGTACCCAACGATCTTCTAGCTTAGGGAGACTTCGCTTCTCCCAGAAGGCACCTGGAATATGCAAATTAGCCTCCTGAAGCTTGAATCCCTGGTTTGGTGATGCTTTCGAAGCAGCTGGTCCCGGCTGTACCCAACGATCTTCTAGCTTAGGGAGACTTCGCTTCTCCCAGAAGGCACCTGGAATATGCAAATTAGCCTCCTGAAGCTTGAATCCCTGGTTTGGTGATGCTTTCGAAGCAGCTGGTCCCGGCTGTACCCAACGATCTTCTAGCTTAGGGAGACTTCGCTTCTCCCAGAAGGCACCTGGAATATGCAAATTAGCCTCCTGAAGCTTGAATCCCTGGTTTGGTGATGCTTTCGAAGCAGCTGGTCCCGGCTGTACCCAACGATCTTCTAGCTTAGGGAGACTTCGCTTCTCCCAGAAGGCACCTGGAATATGCAAATTAGCCTCCTGAAGCTTGAATCCCTGGTTTGGTGATGCTTTCGAAGCAGCTGGTCCCGGCTGTACCCAACGATCTTCTAGCTTAGGGAGACTTCGCTTCTCCCAGAAGGCACCTGGAATATGCAAATTAGCCTCCTGAAGCTTGAATCCCTGGTTTGGTGATGCTTTCGAAGCAGCTGGTCCCGGCTGTACCCAACGATCTTCTAGCTTAGGGAGACTTCGCTTCTCCCAGAAGGCACCTGGAATATGCAAATTAGCCTCCTGAAGCTTGAATCCCTGGTTTGGTGATGCTTTCGAAGCAGCTGGTCCCGGCTGTACCCAACGATCTTCTAGCTTAGGGAGACTTCGCTTCTCCCAGAAGGCACCTGGAATATGCAAATTAGCCTCCTGAAGCTTGAATCCCTGGTTTGGTGATGCTTTCGAAGCAGCTGGTCCCGGCTGTACCCAACGATCTTCTAGCTTAGGGAGACTTCGCTTCTCCCAGAAGGCACCTGGAATATGCAAATTAGCCTCCTGAAGCTTGAATCCCTGGTTTGGTGATGCTTTCGAAGCAGCTGGTCCCGGCTGTACCCAACGATCTTCTAGCTTAGGGAGACTTCGCTTCTCCCAGAAGGCACCTGGAATATGCAAATTAGCCTCCTGAAGCTTGAATCCCTGGTTTGGTGATGCTTTCGAAGCAGCTGGTCCCGGCTGTACCCAACGATCTTCTAGCTTAGGGAGACTTCGCTTCTCCCAGAAGGCACCTGGAATATGCAAATTAGCCTCCTGAAGCTTGAATCCCTGGTTTGGTGATGCTTTCGAAGCAGCTGGTCCCGGCTGTACCCAACGATCTTCTAGCTTAGGGAGACTTCGCTTCTCCCAGAAGGCACCTGGAATATGCAAATTAGCCTCCTGAAGCTTGAATCCTGAAGCTTGAATCACATGGCTATTTTGATGGAAAAATAGAAAAAGTTAAAGCTCTGAGAAGAAGGGGAGGAAAAATCAGAAATGCAAAAACGAAAATGGGCTGCGGCGTGACAGTCATCTATTTTTTAATGTTGAACGAGACACACCATGTAATAGTGGCTGCAGAGAAGAATAAAAAATGTGTATTTTTTTAACTTTAGTTAAAACCAAGTAGGTGTTATTAAATAGTTTTCAGTAGGGGTGTGTACTTCTGCCTCCTGTATGATGCTGGCAGCTATTTACTCCAGTTAATATTGCCACACTTCTGTGCAATATATCTTCCTTTCTTATTTAGGCTGCCATTAAGTCTGACAGGACCTTGAACTCTGGTTAGATGTTTTTCATTAAATCATTATAGGTCTTTCTTCACCTCTTTGTTGCTGCCTGGTTATAATAGGTCAGCACCAGAGAGGAGGCAGAAGTACACACCCCCAGTATAGAATATTTAATAACACCCACTTGGATTGACCTAAAAAGAACTCAGAAGATGCTAAATATTTGATTGCTAACATCTCCACAACAGAGAGGCGAAATAAAAAAAAACAATAAAGCCATGTTCACACGTAGGGTCGGGTCCCTGCGGGTTCTCCCGCAGCGGACTTGATAAATCTGCAGGGCAAAACCGCTGCGGTTATCCCTGCAGATTTATCGCTGTTTGTCCTGCGGTTTCCACTGCGGGATTTACTCCTACTATTGATGCTGCATATGCAGCAATATGCAGCATCAATAGTAATGTTAAAAATAAAAAATAAATGGTTATACTCACCCTTTGACGTCCCTATCTCCTGGGCGCTGCAGGCGGCGGTCCGGTTCCAAAGATGCTGTGCGAGAAGGACCTTCATGACGTCACGGTCATGTGACCGCGACGTCACCGCAGGCCCTGCTCGTATAGCAACCCTGAGACCGGACGGCCGCGTGTAGCGCTGAGAGGTGAGTATATCATTATTTTTTATTTTAATTCTTTTTTTTAACCACAAATATGGTTCCCGGGGCCTGGAGGAGAGTCTCCTCTCCTCCACCCCGGGTACCACCCGCACATTATCTGCTTACTTCCCGCATGGTGGGCACAGCCCCATGCGGGAAGTAAGCGGATCAATGCATTTCTATGTGTGCAGAATCGCTGCGATTCTGCACAAAGATGTGACATGCTGCGGGTTGTAAACTGCTGCGTTTCTGCGCGGTTTTTCCCGCAGCATGTGCACAGCGGTTTGCGGTTTCCCATTGGTTTACATGTTTACTGTAAACGCAATGGAAACTGCAGCGGACCCGCAGCATCAAAATCACCGCGGTTCCGCGGTAAAAACCGCAACATGTGCACATAGCCTAAAAATGTTTTATTCCGCTCTGTAGCCACTATTATATTGTACTAGCTATTGAACCCGTTCTACGCCCGGGTGGCGAGCGTTTATATTGGTATATGGTCTCCATCCTGGTATGTGCTGCTCCCATCCTGTGTCCCCATCCTCCCATGTGCTGCACCCATCCTGCGCCCCCATCCTGTCATGTGTTGCACCCATCCTGCACCCCCGTTCTGTCATGTGCTGCCCTATTCTGTCATGTGCTGCTCCCATCCTGCGCCCCCGTTCTGTCATGTGCTGCTCCCATCCTGCGCCACCATTCTTTAATTTGCTTCTCCCATCCATATGCCCCGTACACTGCTCCATAAAGGTTTATGGCCCCCATAAGATGCTCCATAGTATATGCCCCCGTACACTGCTCCATAAAGGTTTATGGCCCCCATAAGATGCTCCATAGTATATGCCCCCGTACACTACTCCATTATGGTTGATGGCCCCCATAAGATGCTCCATAGTGTATGCCCCGTACAGTGCTCCATAAAGGTTCATGGCCCCCATAAGATGGTCCATAGTGTATGCCCCCGTACACTGCTCCATTATGGTTTATGGCCCCCATAAGATGCTCCATAGTGTATGCCCCATACACTGCTCCATTATGGTTTATGACCCCCATAAGATGCTCCATAATATATGCCCCGTACACTGCTCCATTATGGTTTATGGCCCCCATAAGATGCTCCATAGTGTATGTCCCCGTACACTGCTCCATTATGGTTTATGGCCCCCATAAGATGCTCCATAGTGTATGCCCCATACACTGCTCCATTATGGTTTATGACCCCCATAAGATGCTCTATAATATATGCCCCGTACACTGCTCCATTATGGTTTATGGCCCCCATAAGATGCTCCATAGTGTATGCCCCCGTACACTGCTCCATTATGGTTTATGGCCCCCATAAGATGCTCCATAGTGTATGCCCCCGTACACTGCTCCATTATGGTTTATGGCCCCCATAAGATGCTCCATAGTATATGCCCCCGTACACTGCTCCATTATGGTTTATGGCCCTCATAAGATGCTCCATAGTGTATGCCCCCGTACACTGCTCCATTATGGTTTATGGCCCCCATAAGATGCTCCATAGTATATGCCCCCGTACACTGCTCCATTATGGTTTATGGCCCCCATAAGATGCTCCATAGTGTATGCCCCCGTACACTGCTCCATTATGGTTTATGGCCCCCATAAGATGCTCCATAGTATATGCCCCCGTACACTGCTCCATTATGGTTTATGGCCCCCATAAGATGCTCCATAGTATATGCCCCCGTACACTGCTCCATTATGGTTTATGGCCCCATAAGATGCTCCATAGTGTATGCCCCCGTACACTGCTCCATTATGGTTTATGGCCCCATAAGACGCTCCAGTGTGTATGCCCCCGTATGCTGCAGCGATATATAAAAAAAAAAATACCATACTCACCTATGATCGCTGGGCGCCGAGTGCTGGGGGGCCTGAGCAGGCGGGGACACCGGCGCGCTGTGGGGGTCAGGTGCCGGTATCGCCGCCAGCTCAGGCCCCCCAGCACTTGCTATATTCACCTGTCCCCCGTTCCAGCGCTGCGTCCGATCCATGTTCCGGCTCCTCTGGCTGTGACTGTGCAGTCAGAGGGCGGCGCCGGCGCGCATTAAGCGCATCTTCGCGCCCTCTGAACTGTGAACGTCACAGCAGAGGACCGGGACACGGAGCCGCATGCAGCACTGGAACGGGGGACAGGTGAATATAATACTCACACTCCTGGCGCGTCCCTGCATCTCCGGTGGAGATCGCGGTGTGCGTTCAGTGCTTACGCATACCGCGATCTCCTGGGAGCGTCACTCAGTGGGGTCCAGACTGCGCCGGCGCTTGCGCAGTCTATAAAGGCTTCGGACAGAGTGACGCTCCCAGCGTTATATTATAGATGTCCAGTTCAACATTAAACACTTGTTAAAAGGTCCTCTTTAATAGAAATGAAAGCTGTCAATAATGCAAGATTGGTGGTAGTAGGTCCTAAAAATGGTGTTAACCGTAGCTTCATATGTTTGGCTTGATTAACACTCGATTGAGCATACCAACATTTTATATTTGATCATATGGCACCAATGCCACTATTTATCATACAAATACGCAGTGTGTAAGCACTTTGTCCTCCCATCAATATACTTTATCCATGAAAACCTTCTTCATAGGTAATTTGGGTAATTTAGTGTAAGCATGCTGTTACAATTGCTCATTTGCAGAACTGTTCGTAATAATATCTAATAATCCTTTATTTACACATATGGTTCCTGCAGGACGCACATTGCAGGGATCTGAGTCAATTTGACACACTAAATTCACATGTCTTTATACCACTCTCCTATATCAGTCTTGGCAGAGCAGTTACAGATGGAATGCTAGCAAGTAATTGATTTAGAAATGTTATAGATGTAGTAATACAGCATGATTCGAGTTGCTTGTTGGCATCAGACATGACAGCGTGCATTCATGGCTTTATGTATGAATGTTACACCTTGTTCCCACGTGTATTTCTGGATGTATTCCATTGATCCCTCCTTATCTCCCAGGAGTCTGCCAAGTTTTTTTCTGACGACATGCCAATCTGCGTCTCATCACTTACATATATCCTTCCTTGGCTTTGAATGTTAAGTAGACGTATCCTCTGCCAGCTCCGTGTGCGGGATATAGACTGCTGAATGTCAAGAGCAGCTTCACAGTTTAGCGAGGAGTGAGCGAGCATACATGTTAGAAGCAGGTGCGGCACCTTGTGAAATGCTGCCACGTGGGAATGTGAGACAGTTTCTTTTAGACATTTAACTTTTCACACTTTCGACAGTTACATCTAGCATGACATTTAACAGCATTATGAAGCCAGAGCAAGTTATGTAGCAAGCGTTTGTAAAGACACCGGGACTATTGATAATGTGGTTGTGCTAATAAGAGCACTTCATCTTATCTTCTCATATCATTTGAGATATATAACAGCTGATTCTGCTTGTTAGATGCCTCATTTTATATAGCACTGTGGCTAGGAAGGCCATTAGTCATGGCAAAATTGTAGATCTAACGAGTTGTTTTTAACCAGGTAGAAAACTCATTAAATGAGTCCTTTAAAATACACAAAAACTCACCCACCTGAGTTGAGCTGTAGAGTGTTGGGCTTGCCACATGGCCGTAATATTACTCTTCTTATTGAATCATATTTAGATTGTGATAGTAAATAATAAAGCTTTCAATTATAAGCCACTTGTAGAATACAGTGGCTTATTCCATGTCAAGTGCTAGATTTGACTAAATTTAATAAAGAAACCACATTATTTTTTTGCCATCTACTATATTTTTTCAAGTCAAGAATAACTAAACTTTATTTTTATTTAATTATTGACCAGTCTTTGCAAAGTTATGAATCGTCGTAAATATCCGTACACCAGTCTCAGCTTCCATTCATGCTTAGAATGGTCACCCAAAGTTACTGGCATAAAACACCATGACGTGACATTCTATGTTAACAGGGTAGTGAGACATATCTTCATTTCATGTTTCCTCCATCTGTATCATGTCCCGTAGAATTTTGATCGTTTCTTATAGACACATTTCAGAGATCAAGAATTTAGTTTTGGCTTTTCATCCATTGTAACATTGACCCTGTGTCTAATTTATTGGCAACCAAATCTTTCATTAATAATATATCCCAGACAACTTAATGTGTCTATTACTTTTGTTTTCTTCATATTGAAATTCCTAAGTTTACTGTCTATTTTTCCACCAATTCATTGTTAAAGGGGTTATTTTTACTATAGACTATACCATAAATTTTGAAAATAATCTTTAAAGGGAACCTATTAGCAAGATTGTGCACAGTAACCTGCAGACACTGTCAGGTTCGCGCTGTGATATTGATTAGCATGATACCTGGATTGATGAAATCTGTTTTGTGGTTATTTAATCTGTATTTGCAGTTTTCAGTTAATGAGATTCTTGTGCTTCGGGGCAGCCTGTAGGGGAGTCTTTATGTGGGGCTCTGCCAACATGTTCATCCTTATGGGTCTATGACAGATCACGGATCCCTCAGCACATACTAAAATTTATTTGGTATCACTTGCATTTATTTGTGAAAAAAACGGAAATTAGGCAAAAATTTGGAAAATTTTGCAATTTTCCAACTTTGAATTTGCATGCCTTTAAATCACAGAGATACGTTACATAAAATAGTTAATAAGTAACATTTCCCACATGTCTACTTTACACCAGCTTAATTTTGGAACCCAATTTTTTTTGTTAGGAACTTATGAGGGTTAAAAATTGACCAGCAATTTTTCATTTTTCCAACAAAATTTACAAAACCAAATTTTTAAGGACTATTTCACATTTGATGTTACTTTGAGGGGTCTAGATGAAAGAAAATACTAAAAAATGACACCATTCTAAAAACTGCACCCCTCAAGGTGCTCAAAACCACATTCAAGTTTATTAACCCTTCAGGTAATTCAAAGGAATTTTTGGAATGTGAAAAAAAATGAACATTTAACTTTTTTTCACAAAAAAATTACTTCAGATACAATTTTTTTTGGACCCCAAAATTCATTGTGTAATTTCTCCTGAGCATGCCGACCGATACCCCATATGAGGGAGAAAACCACTGATTGGACGTAATGCAGGGCTCGGAAGAGAAGTAGTGTCATTTAACTTTTTGAATGTAAAATTTCCTGGAATCATTAGCGGATGTCATGCCCCGTTTGGAGAGCCCCTGATGTGCCTTAACACTGGAACCCCCCAGAAGTGACCCCATTTTGGAAACAAGACCCCTGAAAAAATGTATTTAGATGTGTGTTGAGTACCTTGAACCCCACAGCTGCTTCACAGAAGTTTACATCGTTGAGCGGTGAAAATAATAAAATCACAATTTCCTCACAAAAATATTATTTTAGGCCCAAATTTTGCATTTTAACCCCTTACCGGCATCGGATGTACTATACCGTCCGATGCCGGCTCCCCTACTCTGATGCAGGGCTCCGCGGTGAGCCCGCACCAAAGCCGGGACATGTCAGCTGTTTTGAACAGCTGACATGTGCCCATAATAGGCGCGGGCAGAATCGCGATCTGCCCGCACCTATTAACTAGTTAAATGCCGCTGTCAAACGCAGACAGCGGCATTTAACCACCGCTTCCGGCCGGGCGGCCGGAAATGACGTCATCGCCGACCCCCGTCACATGATCGGGGGTCGGCGATGCTTGTGAATGGTAACCATAGAGGTCCTTGAGACCTCTATGGTTACTGATTGCCCGTCACTGTGAGCGCCACCCTGTGGTCGGCGCTCACAGCACACGTGCAATTCTGCTACATAGCAGCGATCAGCAGATCGCTGCTATGTAGCAGAGCCGATCGTGCTATGCCTGCTTCTAGCCTCCCATGGAGGCTATTGAAGCATGGCAAAAGTTAAAAAAAAAAGTTTAAAAAAATGTGAAAAAAATAAAAAAAACATAAAAGTTTAAATCACCCCCCTTTCGCCCCAATCAAAATAAATCAATAAAAAAAATATCAAATCTATGCATATTTAGTATCGCCGCGCTCAGAATCGCCCAATCTATCAATTAAAAAAAAGTATTAACCTGATCGCTAAACAGCGTAGCGGGAAAAAAATTCGAAACGCCAGAATTACGTTTTTTTGGTCGCCGCGACATTGCATTAAAATGCAATAACGGGCGATCAAAAGAACGTATCTGCACCGAAATGCTATCATTAAAAACGTCATCTCGGCACGCAAAAAATAAGCCCTCAACCGACCCCAGATGATGAAAAATGGAGACGCTACGAGTATCGGAAAATGGTGCAATTTTTTTTTTTTTTTTTTAGCAAAGTTTGGAATTTTTTTTCACCACTTAGATAAAAAATAACCTAGTCATATTTGGTGTCTATGAACTCGGAATGACCTGGAGAATCATAATGGCAGGTCATTTTTAGCATTTAGTGAACCTAGCAAAAAAGCCAAACAAAAAACCAATGTGGGATTGCACTTTTTTTGCAATTTCACCGCACTTGGAATTTTTTTCCTGTTTTCTAGTACACGACATGCTAAAACCAATGATGTCGTTCAAAAGTACAACTCGTCCCGCAAAAAATAAGCCCTCATATGGCCAAATTGATGGAAAAATAAAAAAGTTATGGCTCTGGGAAGGAGGGGAGCGAAAAACGAACACGGAAAAACGAAAAATCCCCCGGTCATGAAGGGGTTAAAAAGGGTAACAGGAGAAATTGCACCATACAATTAGTTGTGCAAGTTCTCTCTTGAGTATGAAAATACACCATATGAGGGAGAAACCTACTGTTTAGACACACAGTGTCATTTGACTTTTTGAATTTAAAATTTCCTGGGATCATTAGCGGACATCATACCCCATTTGGAAAGTCCCTGATGTGCCTAAACTGTGAAAACCCCCAGAAGTGACCCCATTTCGGAAACTAGACCCCTCGATGAATGCATTTAGATATGTGATGAGCACCTTGAACCCCCAGGTGCTTCACAGAAGTTTACAACATTAAGCCGTGAAAATAAAAAAATCTCATTTTCCCCACAAAATTTTTTATTTTGGCTCGAAATTTTGCATTTCCATAAGGGTAACAGGAGATATTGCACCACAATGTGTTGTGCAATTTCTCCTGAGTTTGCCGATACCCCATTTGTGGGGGTATACTACTTTTGAGGTACATTGCAAAGCTCAGAAGGTAAGAGGTGCTATATTGGAGTTCAGATTTTGCTGGAATGGTTTGAGGGTGCCATATCACATTGGCAGAGCCCCTGAGGTGCAAGAACAACAGAAACCCCCTATAATTTACAAACCACACTCCCCAGTGAATTCATATAGGGGTGCAGTGATCATATTGACACCACATGTGCCTCACATAATTTTATACCACTGAGCAGTGAAGAAAAAAATTATATTTTTACTAAAATGTTGTTTAAGCCCCAAGTTTTAAATTTTTCTTAAAGCTAATGGGAATTTTTTTTTTTTACAACAAACTGAGGTCTATTTTTCCTGAGTGTGCCAATATCCTACATGTAATCGGGAAATATTTTTCATGCAGAGTGCATAGCTCAGAAGGCAAGGGGTGCCAAATTTTACTGTTATAGTTTGCAGGTGCCATGACCCACTGGGAGAGCCAATGAGGTGCGAGAACAGCAGAACCCCCATAAGTAACCCGATTTTACAAACTACACCTCTCAATGAATTCACCTAGGGGTGCAGTGATCAAATTGACTCCACAGGTGTCACAGAATTTTATACCATTGGACAATGAAGAAAAAATATCTACATTTTTACCACCCAAATTATTTTTAGCCCCAGATTTTACATTTTCGCATAAGAAGTGGGTAAAATGGCACCAAAATGTGTCCCACAATTTCTATTGAACATGGCAATACCCCATATGTGGCTGAACAGTACTACTTAGCCATAAGGAGAGACTTGGGAGTAATAGAGTGTTATTTACCTCCTATAGCGTAGATTTACCTAGAACAGTTTGCGGACTACACATACAGAGCCCCTAACTGCTAGAAGAGCAGAATCCACCTCAAATGACCCCATTTTGGAAACTGCACCCCTTGAGGAATTTATCTACAGGTGTAGTGACAATTTTGACTCCATGGGTAATTTCCAGAACCAAGCAGCAATGAATGTTGCTCAGTGAAAATTGCAAACTGCTGTTATAGTGACCCAGTACGCTGTAGTGACCAGTACGCTGTAGTGACCAGTATGTTGCAGTCACTAGTACGTTAAGCCTAGTCCGTGCATACAGCCGTAAGTTAGGCGGGCTCTCATCGCTTCAGAATTGCCAAATGTGGACGATATATGTGGTTTAGGTACACTGTGAGGCTCAGAAGGGAGGGGGCATTTGAATTTGGGACCGGAGAATTTGCTGAATATCTTTTGGAGGGTGAGGAGCCATTTCGCTTTTACAGCGCCTTTGTGCTACCAGTAACGTGGAAGCCGTTTCCGTTAGCAGATGACAGACCTGAGTGAGGGCTTGCTTTTTTTGTGGATTGAGTTGAAGCTTTTATTGGGAATATTTTAGATAACATTTCACAGATCACATTCATCCGGCACTCTACGCTGACCACTTACTTTTGGGGTTTCCATCTAAATCTCTAAGTGTTTATTTATATACGTCTTTTTGATTACCGTACATTTTATTCCACTTTTTGTTCGAGAGCATGATGATATAGCATTGTTTTTTGCCATGTTTTTTATTTTTTTCTTATGGTGTTAACTAAAGTTGTTAACTAGTGGGACAGTTTTATAGGTCGGGTCATTGCGGACAAATATGTGTAGTTTTATTGTTTATATTTTTTCATACAAATATTTATTTATAGATACAATATCTTTTGATTTTTTTATTGTTATTTTTTAGAATTTTTAAAATACATAGTTAGTAAGGCCGAAAAAAGACATTTGTCCATCCAGCTCAGCCCACACTCCATCACAACAAATCACCAGATCTACGTCCCTCTACAGAACCCAATTGCACGATACAATATTGTTCTGCTCCAGGAAGACATCCAGGCCTCTCTTGAACCCCTCGACTGAGTTCGCCATCACCACCTCCTCAGGCAAGCAATTCCAGATTCTCACTGCCCTAACAGTAAAGAATCCTCTTCTATGTTGGTGGAAAAACCTTCTCTCCTCCAGACGCAAAGAATGCCCCCTTGTGCCCGTCACCTTCCTTGGTATAAACAGATCCTCAGCGAGATATTTGTATTGTCCCCTTATATACTTATACATGGTTATTAGATCGCCCCTCAGTCGTCTTTTTTCTAGACTAAATAATCCTAATTTCGCTAATCTATCTGGGTATTGTAGTTCTCCCATCCCCTTTATTAATTTTGTTGCCCTCCTTTGTACTCTCTCTAGTTCCATTATATCCTTCCTGAGCACCGGTGCCCAAAACTGGACACAGTACTCCATGTGCGGTCTAACTAGGGATTTGTACAGAGGCAGTATAATGCTCTCATCATGTGTATCCAGACCTCTTTTAATGCACCCCATGATCCTGTTTGCCTTGGCAGCTGCTGCCTGGCACTGGCTGCTCCAGGTAAGTTTATCATTAACTAGGATCCCCAAGTCCTTCTCCCTGTCAGATTTACCCAGTGGTTTCCCATTCAGTGTGTAATGGTGACATTGATTCCTTCTTCCCATGTGTATAACCTTACATTTATCATTGTTAAACCTCATCTGCCACCTTTCAGCCCAAGTTTCCAACTTATCCAGATCCATCTGTAGCAGAATACTATCTTCTCTTGTATTAACTGCTTTACATAGTTTTGTATCATCTGCAAATATCGATATTTTACTGTGTAAACCTTCTACCAGATCATTAATGAATATGTTGAAGAGAACAGGTCCCAATACTGACCCCTGCGGTACCCCACTGGTCACAGCGACCCAGTTAGAGACTATACCATTTATAACCACCCTCTGCTTTCTATCACTAAGCAAGTTACTAACCCATTTACACACAATTTCCCCCAGACCAAGCATTCTCATTTTGTGTACCAACCTCTTGTGCGGCACGGTATCGAACGCTTTGGAAAAATCGAGATATACCACGTCCAATGACTCACCGTGGTCCAGCCTATAGCTTACCTCTTCATAAAAACTGATTAGATTGGTTTGACAGGAGCGATTTCTCATAAACCCATGCTGATATGGAGTTAAACAGTTATTCTCATTGAGATAATCCAGAATAACATCCCTCAGAAACCCTTCAAATATTTTACCAACAATAGAGGTTAGACTTACTGGCCTATAATTTCCAGGTTCACTTTTAGAGCCCTTTTTGAATATTGGCACCACATTTGCTATGCGCCAATCCTGCGGAACAGACCCTGTCGCTATAGAGTCCCTAAAAATAAGAAATAATGGTTTATCTATTACATTACTTAGTTCTCTTAGTACTCGTGGGTGTCTGCCATCCGGACCCGGAGATTTATCTATTTTAATCTTATTTAGCCGGTTTCGCACCTCTTCTTGGGTTAGATTGGTGACCCTTAATATAGGGTTTTCATTGTTTCTTGGGATTTCACCTAGCATTTCATTTTCCACCGTGAATACCGTGGAGAAGAAGGTGTTTAATATGTTAGCTTTTTCCTCGTCATCTACAACCATTCTTTCCTCACTATTTTTTAAGGGGCCTACATTTTCAGTTTTTATTCTTTTACTATTGATATAGTTGAAGAACAGTTTGGGATTAGTTTTACTCTCCTTAGCAATGTGCTTCTCTGTTTCCTTTTTGGCAGCTTTAATTAGTTTTTTAGATAAAGTATTTTTCTCCCTATAGTTTTTTAGAGCTTCAATGGTGCCATCCTGCTTTAGTAGTGCAAATGCTTTCTTTTTACTGTTAATTGCCTGTCTTACTTCTTTGTTTAGCCACATTGGGTTTTTCCTATTTCTAGTCCTTTTATTCCCACAAGGTATAAACCGCTTACACTGCCTATTTAGGATGTTCTTAAACATTTCCCATTTATTATCTGTATTATTAGTTCTGAGGATATTGTCCCAGTCTACCAGATTAAGGGCATCTCTAAGCTGGTCAAACTTTGCCTTCCTAAAGTTCAGTGTTTTTGTGACTCCCTCACAAGTCCCCCTAGTGAAAGACAGGTGAAACTGTACAATATTGTGGTCGCTATTTCCTAGATGCCCGACCACCTGCAGATTTGTTATTCTGTCAGGTCTATTAGATAGTATTAGGTCTAAAAGTGCTGCTCCTCTGGTTGGATTCTGCACCAATTGTGAAAGATAATTTTTCTTGGTTATTAGCAGAAACCTGTTGCCTTTATGGGTTTCACAGGTTTCTGTTTCCCAGTTAATATCCGGGTAGTTAAAGTCCCCCATAACCAGGACCTCATTATGGGTTGCAGCTTCATCTATCTGCTTTAGAAGTAGACTTTCCATGGTTTCTGTTATATTTGGGGGTTTGTAACAGACCCCAATGAGAATTTTGTTACCATTTTTCCCTCCACGAATTTCGACCCATATGGACTCGACATCCTCATTTCCTTCGCTAATATCCTCCCTTAAAGTGGACTTTAGACAAGACTTTACATAGAGACAAACCCCTCCTCCTCTCCGATTTTTATGATCCTTTCTAAACAGACTGTAACCCTGTAAGTTAACTGCCCAGTCATAGCTTTCATCTAACCATGTCTCGGTTATTCCCACTATGTCAAAGTTACCTGTAGATATTTCTGCTTCTAGTTCTTCCATCTTGTTTGTCAGGCTAATTTTACAATTATTTGAGATATGTATTTTTTTTTACTTTTTTTTTTACTTTTTTTTTACTTTGTTCCACTATGGGACTATCATTTTTTGTAGGTTGATCGCTTGTACAGCATGGGGATGCAGATGCATCCCCATGCTGTAGTAACTGTTCAACTCTGCACTGACAGGGAAAGTTGCTGATCATGCATTGTGCATGATCAAGCAACTTTCCTAGCTCTAGTGACCCTGATGTCTTCATGACGACATCGGGTCACCATGACAACGATTGGGACCCTGAGTAACGCCACGGTATTTCCGATCCAAAGGCAGAGGGTCTGTCATCCCTAGGCCGGCTCCTGGAATGCTGCAATCGCGTTTGATCGCTCCTGGCACTTAGTGTCGGTTGATTTCATCAACCCAGGTATCATTTTATTCTGATTAACAGCCCCAACCTGATAGTGTCTGTAGATTAGTGAGCAAAATCCTGCTGACAGGTTCCCTTTAATGCTGATTTTCAGCACATATTCCCACTGTGCATCACATGCGGTCCACTTCTGTATACCCCTGACTGTAATGTCAGAATGTCAGTGTTTTGCCTTGCTCACAAATCCTTTCACACCCCGTGTCCCACCTATATTACGTCCCATGCACCGCTGAAAGATTTCCGGGCATTAGGCCATCTATGTCATGCTTGGCTCTCTCCAGTTTTATTTTTAACGTTTAGGAAAGAGGAAATATAGGATTCCTAGAATGAATGAGAGTGTAGTAATACTAATAATTTTTGCCTTTGACATAAATTTATCATACTTTGTGGCATGGAAAGTTAGTAGTATTAGTGAACCATTCTTATTCCCAGTGCATTCTGTATCCCATGGAAGTAATAGATCACTGCCATCACAGATAGGTAAGTGCGAACATCGAACTACATTCATTTTGTCACCAGGTCCCAAAACTAGTAAAACTAAATCACTGTATGTGAAAACACTTTGCCCAAGGAGATGTCATAGCAACTCCTTGCAATGCTCCATTTAATAAATGCAGCTTGTAATAAAGGGAAAATTAAATTGTGAAGAAAGCCGTGAGCTCTTCTATTAGCGATGGACACATAAAAATATGTATAATTAAAAGAGAATATCTGTTCAGTTATAGTAGAGTGTTAACAACTAGAAACTATGCCTCTGGTTTTGAAAATACATTAGATAGATAAATAGATAGATAGATAGATAGATAGATAGATAGATAGATAGATAGATAGATAGATAGATATGTCCCGGGACATGTCCCAGGAAAGATGTGGGCTCACTGCCGGAGCGCGCATCAAAGGGAATGAGTCCGACATTGGCGTACTATTACATCTGACAGGTACGAACTAGGGCTGAAATTCAGCCCCGGCAATTGAAATCACGCTGGCCCATGGTGTCACCGCCCCAGAGCACCAGATGAGGATATATTACTAATATTACCCTGGATGGAGGAAAGCAAGATTTTCTAATGATACCTGTGGCCTGCTAGTGTAAGTGACGGAGTCAGCGACTTTGTGCTCCATCACAAATCTTAACAGTATGGGTGTCTTGAGAACACAGTTTCTGCTAACAACATAGCAGACAAGGCAGCCTAAAAGAAGACAGGCCCTCCTGGCATTTGCCACAATTGCCAGATGGCCAGTTCGGCCCTGACGCCCGATGTCAGAAAGGGGTTAACCATGTGGCTGCAGTTTGACTGGCCAAATTGCACAGTAGTGCAAATCAGAATGAGAAATTGAAAAAAGTGACTTCCTGAACATACAGCGATTCAGTGGAGCAACCTGAGCTTGGCTGAATGCAGGTGAAGATGCCCACTAGTGAGCATGTAACTACATGCATTACACTTACACACGTGATCCCTAACAAAGGGATTGAAAAAAAACACGGAGTGGTGCTTTAAGAATGAAGGATTACAAGTTTATATACTGTACAGTCTTGCTCATCGTTACTGGCACCCATGAAGATTAAGTACATAATGTGGAATATGTACTGAAAAAAATTAATCAAGTGAAACAGTTTTTTTTCTATAGAGCACTCATGTTAAATACAAAAGAGCAAATGATAAACAATAATGTAAAACAAAAAACAATGGGAGAGAAAAAATGAAAAACCTAAAGCTTGCTGTGACACTGGTTTTGGCACCATTTACCTTAAATTTGTATAGAAATGCATTTTGACTCGCCTGTGGTAAATCACAAATGAGAATCATCTGTGACTAATTGTCGGTGCCCATGTGAGATGAATTAGCCAATAAATGATGACTTCAGTGTTTCAAAAAGCCACATGGTAGGCCATGTTCCTATGTCACAATAATGAAGACAAAGGAGCTGTCTGAGGACATCAGAACTGCTATTATTAGCAAACACAAGACTTCCAAAGGGCGAAAGGCCATCTCCAATGACTTTGGTATCACTGTTTCAATGGTGAAAAATGATATTAAGAAGTTTGCCAAGCATGGAACTCTCAAGAACCTTCCTGGACGTGGGGAAAAGAAGAAAATTGACAAGATATGTCTTCCAAGGTTAGTGCGAATGATGGAAAAAACACTACATCAAACATTCAAAGACTTGATGACCAACCTGGAACAGTCTGGGGTCTTGGTTTCCACAAGTACCATATGTCGCACATTAAACCAAGAAGAGCTTTATGTGCAAAGGTCAAGGAAGAAACCATTGTTGAAGAAAAGACATAAAAAGGAATGACTGATCTTTGCCATAGAGTACTTTGACAAACCACAATCCTTTTGCTAAAATGCTCTGTAGACAGATGAAACAAAAATAGAGCTTTTTGGCAAAGCAACATTTTGATTACAGGCATCACAAAGAAGCTTACAAGGAAAAGAACATCCTACCAACATTTAAGCATGGCAAAGGATCCATAATGCTGTGGAGTTTTTTTGCTGCGTCTGGTACTGAATGCATTAACCGTATCACAGGAATCATGAAATCAGAGAATTATCAAGAGATTTTGGAGCGAAATGTCCTATCCAGTGTTAGAAAACTTGGTTTGAGTTGCAGATCATGGGTCTTCCAGCAAGACAATGACCAAAAGCACACATTCAAAAGTGCACAGGAATGGTTGAAAAAAATGAACTGTTTTAAAATGGCCATCAGTGAGTCCTAACCTCAATCCCATTGAAAATCTTTGGGGTGAGCTGAAATCTGCCATTGGAAAAAGAACCCTGCAAACATTCAAGAGCTTGAACAACCTACAAAGGAAGAGTAGGAGAAAATACCAGCTGAGAAGTGCAAGAATTTTATAGATGGCTGCAAGAAACGTTTAGAGGCTGTCATCAATGCCAAAGGGTGTGCAACCAAGTATTAATTAGGGACGCCTTTATTGCTGCTCATGCTGCTTATTCTGTTCCTTCATTGTAATCGCAACATTTAAGTTGAACAACAATGTTTTATTGTTGTATTACTTTGGACCACAAATTAAAAAATCCTGAGGATATAACGTTGGTACATTTCCATTTATTTCTGAAGACATTGTACAGTCTATGAAAAAATGAAGGGATGCCAATAATGGTCAGCAGGACTGTAACAGACCACTGCTAAAGCTGTATAATCTAAGATCTTTGCTGCCTTGAATGCAGTTAGGTAAAACAAGATAGTTTGCCATGGCTGTGAGGGTTGCATCAGCCTGGAGAAAACTAAGCATGGGCGCAAAGCTAAGCTTAAAGGTTCATGACCACAATCACATTATTTTTCATAAAGCACAGCAAACTCATATTTATTGTTAATATGCAAACTAAGCCCAACGCAATGTTTCTTTCTTGTACATTTGGGCCTTTTCAAAATTCTAACTGCCCCTCTATGCATCCAGTTTTACATAGTTGAAAGAATGGTTTTATTTTTATCTGCTAAAACTACATTTTGCTTCTCCTCTGTGCTGGAGACCCCTTCGTCCCTCTCCTTTGTTCCTAACTAGCTCCAGCATGTTATACCACAAAGGTACTCTCTTACATCTAGATACCTTGAAAGTCCACTACTTACATGTTTCTCCATTCTAAAGTAAAATTCATAGTAAGATTCAGGATCCACACAGGCACTGGAAACTTGAAATTCCGCACAAGGTTATATGTGTCTTATCAGTACACTGCCATTGCTAAAGAGAGCAACCCTGAAAATAACATATTGTTAGAGAAGTGTCCCCTAAAGTACAGATGTATTACCCTGAAGATGAACCTACAGATGGAATTTGAATTGCCGGTTGAGAGTATAATAAACATAATACTCTCATTTGTGCTGAGTACTTTGCTTTTTCATGCTTTGTTGTTACAGTTCATTAAAAACTAATTAACCATTTTTTCTCATGGAATTTTATGTTGTGCACATTGATATGCAACCTGTATGAAGGCACTGCAAGCAAGGTCGCCTTCTACCTAAAAAATAATAGTGCACCTCTGAGTGCATTTACACTTACTGAGTTGTGGCATTAAAAGATCATCAAATAAATGAAATGGTGAAAAATGCAATTTTGCCAATGTTCTTTGGGGTTTCATTTTATATTTACCAGGAAATATGATTCTCTCAGTGCATTTCTGGACAAAAAATAAAATAGAATTTTTTTTTAATTAAAATGGTAAAAAAAAAATTCAAAAGGTTGTAAAATAAAATTTCGGTTTGTATCACCATTTTCTGAGACTCATAATGTTTTATTTTTTTTATCAATAGACTTGCTCTAAACTCATGCCCTGGACACTTTACTGGTCTCAACGACTCAGCCCTGTCTAGACCCGTAACTTACTAGAGTTGTAAACTCTGGGCCTTGCTGCTAGTCATCCTCGCCCTGGACCGGTCTCCAGCAAACCACTCTATCTCTCAGTCACATTTGCTGTGAATCTTGCTATCCCTTTCCTTCGGTCTCCTATTGGACCTTAGGTCCTCTTGTTATACACTCCAGGCCCCATCTGCCTCACTACCAGGAAATTGTCACATTCTCTTCAACTTAGCCCTTCCCACTCTGGGATAATCCCAAACAGTAATTCTCACTACCTCTATTGTCAAACTGCACAGTTCACATTATACCACGCAATATTATAAACTTGTTTCTTCAAGAGGAAATGTGGGCAACATTTTCATCTCCTTACTGCAGTGTTTGGAATAAGCGATGAGATGCTTGATAACAGATTCAGTTCCTGGGGAATAAAAAAACACGGTCAAAAAAGGTATCAGTTTCTTTTCAGCTTCACAGGTGTATCAAGATGGCACTGAAATAGTAACTTATTGATGTTCTGCAATCATTTTGCAGAAGGAAATAGGAGCTGTCAGAGATTAACATTGGCATCTAAATATTTAACAGCAACAAATCTTTAGTATTAAATTGACATGTTGGTGCACAAATACGCTGTGACCCATAAATAGATAGATAGATAGATAGATATGGAATAGATAGATAGATAGATAGATAGATAGATAGATAGATAGATAGATAGATAGAAATAGTGGGTACAGAAAGCATTCAGACTCCTTTAAGTTTTTCACTCTTTGTTTCATTGCAGTCATTTGGTAATTTCAAAAAAGTTCATTTTTTTCTCATTAATGTAGACTCTGTACCCCATCTTGACTGAAAAAAAACAGAAATGTAGACATTTTTGCAAATTTATTAAAAAAGAAAAACTGAAATATCCCATGATCATAAGTATTGAGACTCTTTGCTGAGACACTCATATTTAAGTCAAATGTTGTCCATTTCCTTGTGATCCTCCTTGAGATCATTCTACTGCTTCATTGGAGTCCAGCTGTGTTTAATTAAACTGATAGGACTTGATTTGGAAAGGCACACACCTGTCTATATAACAGCTCACAGCTCACAGTGCATGTCAGACCAAATGAGAATCATGAGGTCAAAGGAACTGGCCAAAGAGCTCAGAGACAGAATTGTGGCAAGGCACAGATCTGGCCAAGGTTACAAAATAATTTATGCAGTACCCAAGGTTCCTAAGAGTACAGTGGCCTCCATAATCCTTAAATGGAAGAAGTTTGGGACCACCAGAAATCTTCCTAGATCTGGCCATCCAGCCAAACTGAGCAATCGTGGGAGAAGAGTCTTGGTGAGAGAGGTAAAGAAGAACCCCAAGATCACTGTAACTGAGCTCCAGAGCTGCAGTAGGGAGATGGGAGAAAGTTCCACAAAGTCAACTATCACTGTAGCCTTCTCCCAGTTGGGCCTTTGTGGCAGAGTGGCCCGATGCAAGACATATGAAAGCCCTCATAGAGTTTGCTAAAAAAAACACATGAAGGACTCCCAGACTATGGGAAATAAGATTCTCTGGTTTGATCAGATGAAAATAGACCTTTTTGAGGATAATTCTAAGTGGTATGTGTGGAGAAAACCAGGTACTGCTCATCACCTGCCCAATACAATCCCAACAGTGAAACGTGGTGGCAGCATCATAGTATGGGGTGTTTTTCAGCTGCAGGAACAGGACTACTGGTTGTCATTGAAGGAAACATGAATGTACATAGATATCCTGGATGAAAACCTCTTTCAGAGTACTCTGGACCTCCGACTTGGCTGAAGGATCACTTTCCAACAAGACAATGACCCTAAGACAGAACAACTCTGTGACCAATCTTGACTGACCCAGCCAGAGCCCTAACCTAAACCCAATTGAGCATCTCTGGAGAGACCTGAAAAAGGCTATCGATCAATGTTTACAATCCAACCTGACGGAACTGGAGAGGATCTGCAATGAAGAATAGCAGAGGATCCCCAAATCCAGGTGTGAAAAACTTGTTGCTTCATTAATGACAAAAAAAAAATTAACTTTTTTTAAATTACCAAATGGCTTCAGTGAAACAAAGAGTGAAAAATGTAAAGGCATCTGAATACTTTCCATACCTAATGTATATAGAAATCAAAAAAATCAGAGGTAGCACACAGTTTCTCAGTGAAAAATAGCTACTTTTTATTAGCCCATCTTAGCAACGTTTCAGTCCAAAAAGATGTGAACCTTTTTCAAGTTTGAAAAAGGTTCACATCTCTTTGGACCGAAATGTCACTAAGATTGGCTAATAAAAAGTAATTCTTTTTTATTGAGAAACTGCGTGCTGCCTCCGATTTTTGGATTTCTACATTGAAGTTTGGTCTTTTCCTGGGGGTTCTGCACCCTATTTTGTTGCTTGCTTGTGCTGATCTAACTCCTCTTTTTGCATTTTATACATAAACTGGGGAAGAAAGTATTTAGTCAGTGACCAATTGTGCAAGTTCTCCCACTTAAAAAGATGAGAGAGGCCTGTAATTGACATCATAGGTAGACCACAACTATGAGAGTCAAAATGAGGAAACAAATCCAGAAAATCACCTTGTCTGATTTTCGGTGTCGGGATCGGGTTTGCTTTTTTCTACCCCACCATGAAGATTGAAATTCAGGAGCCAGATTTATATTCAATATTTTCATCTATATTGGCCTTTCTATTCTATAGTATTGCTCCATTTATCTCTTTATAAGGTATTACAGCTGCAATGTAAGCTATCTAAACTATGTATGCTATTAAGCGATGTCATTTTATTAGATGGTAATTATGAGATGAGAAATGTGCTTGCTGCAGTTTATATGAGACCAATTATGAATATAGTGGGGTTACTAGCAGAAATTTCATTTTGATATGTGTGGTTTGGTTTTGTTTTTGTATATGTAATGTTTGTAAATGAATATTTCATGACTTCGTCTTTTAACCTTTCAATGTCCATATACACTCCTTTTTCACACACCCCCTCTCCCCCCCTCCTCATTGTTGCTTTCCCCTTCCTATTATGTGGCAAGTCGCTTCCACTATGAGATGGAGCTAGCAGTGAAAATGCCGTGAACGCGAGTGCACCTGGCCCTGGCACGCTGGGCGGCTTTTGGCTTCTCCATGCTGGGGCGGTTACTATGGCTATGGTAATGCCTCTGCATGACGCCAACGCTGCCTAGTGTTGCGGGTAACCATGGTAGCGGGCGCGTCACGTCCAGTACACATCACCACTACTTCCGGTATAGCGGCATTTAAACCCAGCACTATGCCTATTTGATACGCCCCCTGATGAAGGAGCTAGTCTCCGAAACGCACGTTGGGCAGACGTGCAGATCGTGGAGCCCCACTGGTGTCCGTGTCGGCTAAGAGGTAATATGTATAGCCTCATTGATAACCCTCTGTTAAGGACATGTGAGGGATGCTTGAGACACTTCCTATAGGTGATTTTTTTTTGGGGGGGAATATATAGATGCTATGGACATTATGGATATATAACTAGGTTGGTGAAGTTTTGGGTAATATCCCTCCCAGGTTGCTGAATTTTCAGCACGGGACATTATAACAACCAAACAGTTTTTACACCAAGCTTGTGTCAGCATCATTATGAAATACATTGTACCCCCTATCGACATAGCACCTTATATTGTTTTATTATGAGAAACTATATATAAAACATCTTTTGATATTAAGGACCCTAAAGTGGTTTTCTCTCGGTCTGTATGTTGTTTTTTGCACAATTGCACTTTCTGCTTGTTATTTGCACATGCTTCCCATGAACCCCATCAGTTTGTTCTATTTAATTTGTTTTTCTATGTAATAATAAAATGTTCTTGCACTTATTTGGTGACTGTCTTAGTCGTATTTGTGGTTTCCACATCCCCCTTCTATCTTTTCTATGTATATACGGTGTATATATATATATATATAGATATATATATATCTATATATATATATATATAGATATAGATATATACTGTATATATATACAGTACAAACCAAAAGTTTGGTCACACCTTCTCATTTAAAGATTTTTCTGTATTTTCATGGCTATGAAAATTGTAAATTCACACTGAAAGCATCAAAACTATGAATTAACACATGTGGAATTATATACTTAACAAAAGTGTGAAACAACTGAAATTATGTCTTATATTCTAGGTTCTTCAAAGTAGCCACCTTTTGCTTTGATGACTGCTTTGCACACTCTTGGCATTCTCTTGATGAGCTTCAAGAGGTAGTCACCAGAAATGGTCTTCCAACAATCTTGAAGGAGTTCCCAGAGATGGTCCAACTAAATGCAAACTGGATGGAATAGCATGCCGCGGCAAGATGCTGTGGTATCCATGCTGGTTCAGTATGCCTTCAATTTTGAATAAATCCCCAACAGTGTCACCAGCAAAGCACCCTCACACCATCACACCTCCTCCTCCATGCTTTACGGTGGGAACTAGGCATGTAGAGTCCATCCGTTCACCTTTTCTGCGTTGCACAAAGACATGGTGGTTGAAACCAAAGATCTCACATTTGGACTCATCAGACCAAAGCACAGATTTCCACTGGTCTAATGTCCATTTCTTGTGTTCTTTAGCCCAAACACGTCTCTTCTGCTTGTTGCCTTTCCTTAGCAGTGGTTGCCTAGCAGCTATTTTACCATGAAGGCCTGCTGCACAAAGTCTCCTCTTAACAGTTGTAGTAGAGATGTGTCTGCTGCTAGAACTCTTTGTGGCATTGACCTGGTCTCTAATCAGAGCTGCTGTTAACCTGCGATTTCTGAGGCTGGTGACTCGGATAAACTTATCCTCAGAAGCAGAGGTGACTCTTGGTCTTCCTTTGCTGGGGTGGTCCTCATGTGAGCCAGTTTCTCTGTAGCGCTTGATGGCTTTTGCAACTGCACTTGGGGACACTTTCAAAGTTTTCCCAATTTTTCGGACTGAAAATTTCTTAAAATAATGATGGCCACTCGTTTTTCTTTACTTTGCTTTGCTTTTTTCTTGCCATAATACAAATTCTAACAGCCTATTCAGTAAGACTATCAGCTGTGTATCCACCAGACTTCTGCTCAACACAACTGATGGTCCCAACCCCATTTATAAGGCAAGAAATCCCACTTATTAAACCTGACAGGGCACACCTGTGAAGTGAAAACCATTCCCGGTGACTACCTCTTGAAGCTCATCAAGAGAATGCCAAGAGTGTGCAAAGCAGTCATCAAAGCAAAAGGTGGCTACTTTGTAGAACCTAGAATATAAGACATATTTTCAGTTGTTTCACACTTTTTTGTTAAGTATATAATTCCACATTTGTTAATTCATAGTTTTGATGCCTCAGTGGGAATTTACAATTTTCATAGTCATGAAAATACAGAAAAATCTTTAAATGAGGTGTGTCCAAACTTTTGGTCTGTACTGTATATATATATACTGTATTTTACTTTACTCACTTATATACCGTCATTAATTCCACAGCACTTTACAGACATCATCATCACTGTCCCCATTGGAGCTCACAATCTAGATTCAGTATCAGTATATCTTTGGAGTGTGGGAAGAAACCGGAGTACCCAGAGGAAACCCACACAAACACAGGGAGAACATACAAACTCCTTGCAGATGTTGTCCTTGGTGGGATTTGAACCCAGGACCCCAACACTGCAAGGCTACACTGCTAACCATTGAGCATTTGTGCTATGTAAAGTATACTGTGCCTTAGCGTACAGAAATTAATGAACTTTTTTTATATAAATCTGTGTATGCAGTGTAGTGTGTATGTTAAACATATTCCTCTACTCTTCTTCAGTATACAACGCCATTCCGCTCCTCTTCTCAGTGAGGTCGCTGCTTTTCAGATTCAGATGCAGTCTATTATGTATGAGTGTCCACCTCAAGTAGCCATTCACTCTTGAAAATGATGCATGTCAGAGCTCATATTTGCCCGGCTGACACCATTACAGTCTATGGCACGTCTGCGTATACGTCCGAATCCAGTGTGGGGAGTTCAGACGTATGCCCTGACGGGGACACTGATCATATACTAAAAGCAATGTGAAAGCACCCTTATAATCTATGGACCTATTGATACATATGTCCGTATTTCATTTTGCGGAGGTGGGAAAGGAAATGCCCCGAAGGGCACACTGATCCTGTATTAAATGCTACTCTATGCTAGATCACACTAGGGGGCTATGCTCATTACCATCTAAGCGTCAAATTAACAGAAAGGTATTTACTGAAGAGCCTTAAATGGGATGGTTAGTGGGCAGCACCCTGTTATCAAATTAGCAACTACAACAAGGAGCCCAATGTAATTCACAGGGGCCCTTTTGTGTTGGGGCCCATCCCTTATAGCATGTTTAAAAAAAAAATGTGGCACACTTAAAAGCAGATATTTACTTGAGTTTATGTAAGGTTTTCAGATTTTTATTCAACCTAAAACTTTTTCCTGATTCTTTTACCTTTGCTCCATATTTATTCTTCACACTGTAAAGAAAAGCCACGTGTGTGGAACATACCGTGTGGGGTTCTATGCTGAATAAAGAGAAGAATGAGCATGGAAGTAATATGAAAATGAAAGGGAGGGTGGAAGAGCGGTGATATAATAGTGAGGGATTTATGTGGCTTCCAAAAGTTTTATGCAAACCTCAAAAACCATTAGTGGTGAGAGGGTTGGATGGGAATCCACCAGTCACTGATCCAGCTTTGTGCTGACAGAGCAGGATTCATTTTTCTCGAGTGCTTGAAATGCAGTTTAATAGACTGGCCAGGGGAAAGGAAACGAATGAGTGGGATGAGAGGATTGAATTATTCCTGGCAACCCTGACCCAACAGAAATAAAGTACAATGAAATGATCTTGGCTCTGGAGTATAGTATAACAGGAGATATCAGTGAAGATTCATATTGTAATAAAAATCCTTTAACCCTAACTTTTATACAAAATTCCACTAGTCGAATTTGACCAACCATTGCACAAGGGCTATCCAGTCTACGTCTTGGCATTGAATATATTGATGGTATTTGGTTTTTTGCCTTGGTTTGGGTATGTATGCCTGGGAATAAGGCTCTAAGATTGAAAAATATACGTTTGTCTTTCCTGCCCCGACGCCAGTAACAATGGAAACCGGAGAGCTGCACAGTAATCTGTCCATAACTTTGCTCTTCCCCCCTCTGCTAATACCAGACCGCATGAGCTGTACTTTCATGCACTGACGAACACTACCCAAACGTTTTACACGTCGCCTTAAGTTAGTTTGCTAAGTTAATGTTCCATGGGACCCAAAGGATTGCTGGATAATCACATTATGGTATGGTCAATAAGTTAATGTACGTAGAATTATGTTTTGAATCACAAATGTGTTACTTGGTTGCAAGTTTTATAACATTTTAATAAAATGGCAAAACATTTGAGTATTTTTTACAAGCTAATTGCTATACTTTTATTACAGATCTGTACCTTTAAACACATGTAGCCAGTAACGCCTTTTAAAAACTGCAGTAAAATTGAAGCTGTCAGTAAAAGAAATGTAATTTCCTGAGTTTAATAGGTAAAACAATGCCAAGGAAAATTTTGATTTGAGGTCCCTGCTATATAGAACTACTTGATTAAATTCAGGCATGGCGTAGAATGCATAGAGTACAGGATATTGTAGTGTATATAGAACTATATACTGGGCTGCACGTAAAGCAGTCAGAACAGATTTTAGGTTTATTTTTGTGTAGAAATAATAGCACCCAGAAGTTATTAACTGGATTTGTTGCAATAAATCATTAACTCCTTCCCGACCTGTGACGCAGCGTATGCATCATGAAAGTCGGTGCCAATCCGACCTGTGATACAGAGTATGCGTCATGGTGGGATCGCGTTCCTGTGGGTCGGGTGAACGGTTTAACTGAAATTTCACCCAACTTGCAGGGGACTTGTACTTGACCCCTGGGAGGTGGCTTTGCCCCCCCGTGGCTACAATCGCTCTGGTGACATCTTTGTCACCACCCCCAGATCTGATTGGAGCCAGCGTCCATGTGATGCTATCCCTCCAATTAAATGTGGAGGGGCAGAGTGAAATATGGCTGGCCTCGCTCTGCAGCCTCATCCCTTCCGTAGGAGCTGCAGAGCAATGTCCCTTCTGCTGCCTGCTGCTGCCGCTGCTGTCGCATCGCCGCCTGATCGCCGCCTGCCATCCAGTACTCCCCTCTGCTGCCCTCTGCTTCCCCCCGCCATCCAATTCCACCACCCTGACCTCCAGTCCCTCCCTCCTGCCCCCCTGATCACCCTCCTTGCTGCTGCTGCCAGCTCCATCTCCATTCTGTATCTCCTCAGCCCCCTCCTGCCCCCCCGTGCCAGAGAGCCTTCCTGCCACCGTTAATCACCCCCATCCCGCTGATTGCCCCCCACCTTGCTGATCCTCCCCCACCCCACTGATCACCCCCCGCCCCACTGATCACCCCCCGCCCCACTGATCACCCTCCATCCCCGCTGGACACCTCCTTGCCCTGCAGATCTTACCCCTGCCCGCTGATTTCCCCCTGCCCCGTGGATCTCCACCCTGCCCCGCTGATCTCCCCCTGCCCCGCTGATCTCCCCCTGCCCCGTTGATCTCCCGCCTGCCCCGCTGATCACGCACCTTCCCCAGTGAACACCCCCTCCCGCCCCAGATTTCCCATTAGGGTTAGAGTTGGGCAAAAAGTGAGTTTAGCTAAAGTTAGAGTTAGGGTTAGGATTAGGGTTGGGATTAGGGTTAGGGGTGTTTTAGGGTAGGGGCGCCTACAAGATCCTGACCCGGTTCTATCAGCCACCCGGCTTTGTGTATCTATCATTTACAAAACCCTCTTTTTGGTAAGCGCTGTGTTAATTCACCTTGTTCATAATTAACCACTTGGTTGTTGGACCTGTTTGTTAGATGGTATACTAGCGCTGTACCACTGAGTTTTTTTCTACAGCCGTGGTGGTTTTATTAGTTCCGGGGATCAGCCATACATCCTTGCCTTTTTTGGTTTTAGATATATTTTGTACTGCTTATTATATTAGATTTGTTACAATAAAGTATTGTGCTTTTCACCCAGCACACTCGGTTTTTCTCCTACTTTCTTGTATTCATGGAGTGGGTTAATATGTGGCTCTCGCTGGAGAGTTATTTTCCTGTTTAATATATACGGGATTTAGTCAGTATGTGGTTTTCTGGCATTCTGGTGTTTTAGGGTTTGTGGTTAGGGGTGGGATTAGTGTTAGGGGTGTGATGCCTGCAGACCATTAGTTCAAAGTCTGCATAATAAAACGTCACTACTTCCTTGCCGAGCCCCAACGTGTGCTGTTGTGAATTCTGTGGCAGAGCTCCCTCCTGTGGTCACAAGTGGTACTTCGGCTGGTTCTCTCTGTGAGCTTCCGTTGGTGGAGGAAAGTGGTACTGCGGCTTCTGAGTTTCCTTCCTCAGGTGATGTGGTGAAGTCGTTAGGTGCTGCTCTATTTAACTCCACCTAGTGCTTTGATCCTGGCCTCCAGTCAATGTTCTAGTATTGGACCTGTTTCCTCCTGGATCGTTCCTGTGGCCTGCTGCTCTGCATAGCTAAGTTCCTCTTTGCTATTTGTTTGCTGTTTTTTTCTGTCCAGCTTGTCAATTTGTTTTTTTCTGCTTGCTGGAAGCTCTGGGACGCAGAGGGTGTACCTCCGTGCCGTTAGTTCGGTACGGAGGGTCTTTTTGCCCCCTTTGCGTGGTTTTTGTAGGGTTTTGTGTTGACCGCAAAGTTACCTTTCCTATCCTCGCTCTGTTCAGAAAGTTGGGCCTCACTTTGCTAAATCTATTTCATCTCTACGTTTGTCTTTTCATCTTAACTCACAGTCATTATATGTGGGGGCTGCCTTTTCCTTTGGGGTATTTCTCTGAGGCAAGGAAGGCTTATTTTCTATCTTCAGGCTAGCTAGTTTCTCAGGCCGTGCCGAGTTGCATAGGGAGCGTTAGGCGCAATCCACGGCTGCCTTTAGTGTGGTTGGAGAGGATTAGGGATTGCGGTCAACAGAGCTCCCAAGTCTCAGAGTTCGTTCTTGTTTTTTGGGTTATTGCCAGGTCACTGTATGTGCGCTGACCTCTATGTCCATTGTGGTACTGAATTACCTTTCATAACAGTACTGGAGGCCCAAAGTACTAATGATTCCCAATAGAGGGAAAAAAGAAGTTCTGAGACCATTTTTTTTTCTTTGCACTGTGTTTTGCCTTTTTTTTCCCCTAGACATTTGGGTGGTTCAGGACACAGGTGTAGCAATGGACATTAAAGGTCTGTCTTCATGTGTAGATCAGCTCACGACAAGAGTACAAAGTATTCAAGACTTTGTGGTTCAGAATTCTATGTTAGAACCGAGAATTCCTATTCCTGATTTGTTTTTTGGAGATAGAACTAAATTTCTGAGTTTCAAAAATAATTGTAAACTATTTCTGGCTTTGAAACCTCGCTCCTCTGGTGACCCAGTTCAACAAGTTAGGATCGTTATTTCTTTTTTGCGTGGCGACCCTCAGGACTGGGCATTTTCTCTTGCGTCAGGAGATCCTGCATTAAGTAATATCGATGCATTTTTCCTGGCTAAAAAAAAATAATTTTTGAGGAAAAAAAAAAAGATTTTTTATTTTCATGGCTCTGCATTATAAACTTCTGTGAAGCACTTGGGGTAAAACGTGCTCACCACACATCTAGATAAGTTCCTTGGGGGGTTTCCAAAAAGGGGTCACTTGTGGGGGTTTCTACTGTTTAGGCACATCAAGGGCTCTGCAAACGTAACATGACACCCGAAGACCATTCCATCAAAGTCTGCATTTCAAAACATCACTACTTCCCTTCCGAGCCCTGATGTGTGCCCAAACAGTGTTTTCCCCCCACATATGGGGTACCATCATACTCAGAACAAATTGGACAACAACTTTTGGGGTCCAATTTCTCCTGTTATCCTTGTGAAAATAAAAAATTGCGGGTTAACAAAATAAATTTTTGAGGAAAAAAATATTTTTGATTTTGACTTATCTGCGTTATAAACTTCTGTGAAGCACTTGGGGAGTAAAGAGTGCTCATTACACATCTAGATAAGTTCCTTGGGGGGTCTAGTTTCCAAAATGGGGTCACTTGTGGGGGGTTTCTATAGCTTAAGCACATCAGGGGCTCTGCAAACGTAACAGACCATTCCATCAAAGTCTGCATTTCAAAACCACACTACTTCCCTTCTGAGCCCCGACGTGTGCCCAAACAGTGGTTCCCCCCACATATGGAGTACCAGCGTGCTCAGGACAAACTGGACAGCAACTTTTGGGGTCCAATTTCTCCTATGACCCTTGTGAAAATAAAAAATTGTGGGCTAAAAATCATTTTTGAGGAAAAAGTGGGGTAAAAAGTGCTCACCACACATCTTGATTAGTTACTTGGGAGGTCTAGTTTCCAAAATGGGGTCACTTGTGGGGGAGCGCCAATGCTTAGGCCGTGCGCCCAAACAGTGGTTTACCCCCACATATGAGGTATAGGATCCATTTTATCCTGTTGCCCATGTGAAAATGAAAAAATTGATTCTAAAAGAATTTTTTTGTGAAAAAAGTACTCCCTTCCGAGCCCTGCCGTGCGCCCAGTGTTTTACCCCCACATGTGAGGTTTCAATGTACTCAGGACAAATTTGGACAACTTTTCGGGTCCAATTTCTCCTTTTACCCTTGGGAAAATAATAAAATTGTTGCTAAAAGATCATTTTTGTGACGAAAAGTTAAATGTTCATTTTTTCCTTCCATTTTGCTTCTGCTGCTGTGAAACACCTGAAGGGTTAATAATCTTCTTGAATGTGGTTTTGATCAGCTTGAGGGGTGCAGTTTTAGAATGGTGTCACACTTGGGTATTTTCAGCCATATAGGCCCCTCAAACTGACTTCAAATATGAGGTGGTCCCTAAAAAAAATGGTGTTGCAAATTTTGTTGTGAAAATGAGAAATCGCTGGTCAACTTTTAACCTTTATATATTCCTAACCAAAAAAAAATGTTTAACAGAATAAAAATTTAAAAATTTGAAAATTGTGAAATTTTCTAAATTTTCTCCAAATTTCCGATTTTTTCACAAATAGACACAAAAATTATTGACCTAAATTTACCACTGACATGAAACTCAATATGTCACGAAAAAACAGACTCCGTTGAAGTGCTCCTGAGTTATTACCTCATAAAGGACACTGGTCAAAATTGCAAAAAGTGGCCAGGTCATGACGGTCAAAATAGGCCGGGTCATGAAGGGGTTAAGCCTCATACATACTATGCTATTATATTTTTGAGTTGTACAGTACCATTTTATGGCACCCATAGAATCTTGAGATGAGGGTATATCTCCACATGTCTTCGATTTTATTTCAAAGTTTCTGTATTAGATTTCATATCAAGCCATTAGAAAAATAAATGCTCTATCATGGTGAAATTGTCTGTCCCCATCATTTCTGTGATATTGTGTCGTACAGAGGTATCATATAGTTTTATCTTGATGAAGGAAGAAGGAGCTTGTTGGAATATGGCTTTCCAGAGTTGAAAGATGTGTCATTTATTACCCTGGGTGATGTTGTTTACTTACTGAGTAGGTTTTGTCACATTGTGATTATCGTTGCCTTGACTACACTAGTCCGACTCCGCCCCCTCCTGTGATAAGTAGCTCACTGTTAACAGCCATTGTATATAGAGAGCCTGATTGTGTCACGACTGTTGCATCCAGTAAACTTAGTGATACATTGTTGGAATCAGGGTCTTTTTTCTTACACTATGCTGCTCTCAAATGAGGTAGCAAAAGCTCGCAGACAGATTCCCTTTAATTCAGCACTATTTGGTTCACTGTTAAAGATCATAGGAATTGTAGCCATGATTCATCATTTTCATTTTTTTAAGGCCAAGTTTAGACATCCATAATACGAAAACTTGGACCAGTCACATCAGCAAATTGCAGACATGACTGGACTGGTTCACAGGGGTGGCCTACTGTTGACCTGCACTACTCTGGTCTATAAAATGTAAAGTGCATGCCACTGGTCTATGTTAATATTTGCTGGCGTGCATTGCTTACTAGTGGATCAGTGTGCTGTTAGATGAACACACGGACAGCACGCCTACCAAAAATGCAACTATCTGTACCCAGTCTAATTAACTTGTATGTCTTGTCTTTCTTTTCTGGTGTCAAATTTATCAAAATGGTTCACAAAGTTTGATAAATTTTTCTCAAATTCAAACATATTTTTTCCATTCCTTTATTGCTTGATTTGTGTTTAGATCAAAATGTTGCACAATCCCTTAAAATGTTATGTCAGTCTTCAACAACAAAAAGTACACCAAGGGAAGTAGTGAAGTACGTTTTCACCAACAAAGTTGTGTCTTTTTCTGAACGCGATAGATGCTACTGCGCAGGCACCACTGCGTCACCTTTTTGCTCCAGAAAAAAAAATTACTCCATCAAAACAGTGCCAGCTGAAGCGCCTGTGCAGTAGCATCTATCGCTGATAACTGCTACTGCGCAGGTGCCGCCGGCACCATTTTGATGGATCCAATTTTTTCTCCCTGAACAAAATGGCGGTGGCGCTTGCACAGTGGCAGCTATCGGAAACACGATAGATACTACTGCGTAGATGCTACCACCGGCGCCATTTTGATGAAGTTTTGTTTTCCCCACAATACTATATGACAAAATCATAAATGCATAATAGACATTGCATCATGCTACAGTGCAGTCGCCGCCGCTGGTGTGATGAATGTTTTTTTATTTTTCCACACACAATATTTTATGCAGTATGTAAAAGGGGGCAGGTCACTGAGGGATCTGTGACCTGTCATAAGCCCATAACGATGAATATGTAATCAGAGCACCACATAAAGCCCCCCCATAGGCTGCCCTGAAGCGTGAGAATCTCTTTAACTATAAATTGCAAATACAGATTAACCCCTTTCTGCCATTAGACGTACTATTGCGTCTATGTGGGGTGGGCTTTACTTCCCAAGGACGCAATAGTACGTCATATGCGATCTGCAGCGCTCACGGGGGGAGCGCCGCCGATCGCGGCCGGGTGTCAGCTGTTTATCGCAGCTGACATCCGGCACTATGTGCCAGGAGCGGTCACGGACCGCCCCCGGCACATTAACCCCCGGCACACCGCGATCAAAGATGATCGCGATGTGCCGGCGGTGCAGGGAAGCACCGCGCAGGGAGGGGGCTCCCTGCGGGCTTCCCTGAGACCCCCGGAGCAACGCGATGTGATCGCGTTGCTGCGAGGGTCTCACCTCCCTCCCTGCTCAGTCCAGCTCTGGATCCAAGATGGCCGCGGATCCGGGTCCTGCAGGGAGGGAGGTGGCTTCACAGAGCCTGCTCAGAGCAGGCACTGTGAAGGCTGCAGCGCTGCATGTCAGATCAGTGATCTGACAGAGTGCTGTGCAAACTGTCAGATCACTGATCTGTGATGTCCCCCCTGGGACAAAGTAAAAAAGTAAAAAAAAAAAATTTCAAATGTGTAAAAAAAAATTAAAAAAAATATTCCAAAATAATGAAAAAAAAAATAAAAATATTATTCCCATAAATACATTTCTTTATCTAAATAAAAAAAAAAAAACAATAAAAGTACACATATTTAGTATCGTCGCGTCCGTAACGGCCCGACCTATAAAACTGGCCCACTAGTTAACCCCTTCAGTAAACACCGTAAGAAAAAAAGAAAAAAAACGAGGCAAAAAACAACGCTTTATTATCATACCGCCGAACAAAAAGTGGAATAACACGCAATCAAAAAGACAGATATAACTAACCATGGTACCGCTGAAAACGTCATCTTGTCCCGCAAAAAACGAGCCACCAAACAGCATCATCAGCAAAAAAATAAAAAAGTTATAGTCCTGAGAATAAAGCGATGCAAAAATAATTATTTTTTCTATAAAATAGTTTTTATCGTATAAAAGCGCCAAAACATAAAAAAATGATATAAATGAGGTGTCGCTGTAATCGTACTGACCCGAAGAATAAAACTGCTTCATCAATTTTACCAAACGCGGAACGGTATAAACGCCTCCCCCAAAAGAAATTCATGAATAGCTGGTTTTTGGTCATTCTGCCTCACAAAAATCGGAATAAAAAGCGATCAAAAAATGTCACGTGCCCGAAAATAAATACCAATAAAAACATCAACTCGTCCCGCAAAAAACAAGACCTCACATGACTCTGTGGACCAAAATATAGAAAAATTATAGCTCTCAAAATGTGGTAACGCAAAAAATATTTTTTGCAATAAAAAGCGTCTTTCAGTGTGTGACGGCTGCCAATCATAAAAATCCGCTAAAAAACCCGCTATAAAAGTAAATCAAACCCCCCTTCATCACCCCCTTAGTTAGGGAAAAATTAAAAAAATGTATTTATTTCCATTTTCCCATTAGGGCTAGGGTTAGAGTTAGGGTTAGGGTTAGGGCTAGGGTTAGGGTTAGGCCTAGGGTTAGGGCTAGGGTTAGGGTTAGGGCTAGGGTTAGGGCTAGGGTTAGGGCTAGGGTTAGGGCTAGGGTTAGGGCTAGGGCTAGGGCTAGGGTTAGGGCTAGGGTTAGGGCTAGGGTTTGGGCTAGGGTTAGGATTAGGGTTAGGGCTAGGGTTAGGGCTAGGGCTACAGTTTGGGTTGGGGCTAAAGTTACAGTTAGGGTTTAGATTACATTTACGGTTGGGAATAGGGTTGGGATTAGGGTTAGGGGTGTGTCAGGGTTAGAGGTGTGGTTAGGGTTACTGTTGGGATTAGGGTTAGGGATGTGTTTGGATTAGGGTTTCAGTTATAATTGGGGGGTTTCCACTGTTTAGGCACATCAGGGGCTCTCCAAACGCGACATGGCGTCCGATCTCAATTCCAGCCAATTCTGCGTTGAAAAAGTAAAACAGTGCTTCTTCCCTTCCGAGCTCTCCCGTGTGCCCAAACAGGGGTTTACCCCAACATATGGGGTATCAGCGTACTCAGGACAAATAGGACAACAACTTTTGGGGTCCAATTTCTCCTGCTACCCTTGGGAAAATACAAAACTCGGGGCTAAAACATATTTTTTGTGGGAAAAAAAAAAGATTTTTTATTTTCACGGCTCTGCGTTATAAACTGTAGTGAAACACTTGGGGGTTCAAAGTTCTCACAACACATCTAGATTAGTTCCCTGGGGGGTCTAGTTTCCAATATGGGGTCACTTGTGGGGGGTTTCTACTGTTTAGGTACATTAGGGGTTCTGCAAACGCAATGTGACGTCTGCAGACCATTCCATCTAAGTCTGCATTCCAAATGGCGCTCCTTCCCTTCCGAGCTCTGCCATGCGCTCAAACGTTGGTTTCCCCCAACATACGGGGTATCAGCGTACTCAGGACAAATTGGACAACAACTTTTGGGGTCGAATTTCTCCTCTTACCCTCGGGAAAATACAAAACTGGGGGCTAAAAAATAATTTTGGGGGGAAAGATTTTTTTTTTTAATTTTCACGGCTCTGCGTTACAAACTGTAGTGAAACACTTGGGGGTTCAAAGCTATCACAACACATCTAGATGAGTTCCTTAGGGGGTCTAGTTTCCAAAATAGTGTCACTTGTGGGAGGTTTCTACTGTTTAGGTACATTAGGGGCTCTGCAAATGCAATGTGACACCTGCAGACCATTCCATCTAAGTCCTCATTCCAAATGGAGCTCCTTCCCTTCCGAGCCCTCCCATGCGCCCAAACAGTGGTTCCCCCCCACACATGGGGTATCAGCGCACTCAGGACAAATTGGACAACAAATTGTGGGGTCGAATTTCTCCTGTTACCCTCGGGAAAATACAAAACTGGGGGCTAAAAAATAATTTTTGTGGGAAAAAATTTTTATTTTATTTTTACGGCTCTCCATTATAAACTTCTGTGAAGCCCTTGGTGGGTCAAAGCGCTCAGCACACATCTAGATAAGTTCCTAAGGGGGTCTACTTTCCAAAATGGTGTCACTTGTGGGGGGTTTCTACTGTTTAGGTACATTAGGGGCTCTGCAAACGCAATGTGACACCTGCAGACCATTCCATCTAAGTCTGCATTCAAATGGCACTCCTTCCCTTCTGAGCCCTCCCATGTGCCCAAACAGTGGTTCCCCCCACATATGGTGTATCATCGCACTCAGGACAAATTGGGCAACAAATTTTGGGGTCCAATTTCTCCTGTTACCCTCAGGAAAATACAAAACTGGGGGCTAAAAAAATAATTTTTGTGGGAAAAAAATTTTGTTTTATTTTTACGGCTCTGCATTATAAACTTCTGTGAAGCACTTGGTGGGTCAAAGTGCTCACCACACCTCTAGATAAGTTCCTTAGGGGGTCTACTTTCCAAAATGGTGTCATTTGTGGGGGGTTTCAATGTTTAGCCACATCAGTGGCTCTTCAAACGCAACATGGCGTCCCATCTCAATTCCTGTCAATTTTGCTTTGAAAAGTCAAACGGCGCTCCTTCCCTTCCGAGCTCTCCCATCCACCCAAACAGTGGTTTACCCCCACATATGGGGTATCAGCGTACTCAGGACAAATTGTACAACAACTTTTGGGGTCCAATTTCTTCTCTTACCCTTGGGAAAATAAAAAATTGGGGGCAAAAAGATAATTTTTGTGAAAAAATATGATTTTTTATTTTTACAGTTCTACATTATAAACTTCTGTGAAGCACTTGGTGGGTCAAAGTGCTCACCACACCTCTAGATAAGTTCCTTAGGGGGTCTACTTTCCAAAATGGTGTCACTTGTGGGGGGTTTCAATGTTTAGCCACATCAGGGGCTCTCCAAACGAAACATGGCGTCCCATCTCAATTCCAGTCAATTTTGCATTGAAAAGTCAAATGGCACTCCTTCGCTTCCGAGCTCTGCCATGCGCCCAAACAGTGGTTTACCCCCACATGTGGGGTATTGGCATACTCAGAACAAATTGTACAACAATGTTTGGGGTCCATTTTCTCCTGTTACCCTTGGTAAAATAAAACAAATTGGAGCTGAATTAAATTTTTTGTGAAAAAAAGTTAAATGTTCATTTTTATTTAAACATTCAAAAAATTCCTGTGAAGCACCAGAAGGGTTAATAAACTTCTTGAATATGGTTTTGAGCACCTTGAGGGGTGTAGTTTTTAGAATGGTGTCACACTTGGGTATTTTCTATCATATAGACCCCTCAAAATGACTTCAAATGAGATGTGGTCCCTAAAATAAAATGGTGTTGTAGAAATGAGAAATTGCTGGTCAACTTTTAACCCTTATAACTCCCTAACAAAAAAAAAAATTTGGTTCCAAAATTGTGCTGATGTAAAGTAGACATGTGGGAAATGTTACTTATTAAGTATTTTGTGTGACATATCTCTGTGATTTAATTGCATAAAAATTCAAAGTTGGAAAATTGCGAAATTTTCATAATTTTCGCCAAATTTCCATTTTTTTCACAAATAAACGCAGGTACTATCAAATAATTTTTACCATTGTCATGAAGTACAATATGTCACGAGAAAACAATGTCAGAATCACCAGGATCCATTGAAGCATTCCAGAGTTATAACCTCATAAAGGGACAGTGGTCAGAATTGTAAAAATTGGCCCGGTCATTAACGTGCAAACCACCCTTGGGAGTAAAGGGGTTAAACAACAACCACAAGAAGGATTTCATCAACCAAGGTATCATTTTAATCAGTGTAACGGCACCAACCTGACACTGTCTGTAGTTTACTGAGCACAATCCTGCTGACAGGTTCACTTTAAACAGTTAAAAATGATGAATTATGTGGCACCATCTAAAAATGGTTAAAAAAGGAGCATAAAAAGACTCAACATAGATGATGAATTGGGCAGCAAACAAGCAAAAAAAGAAAACAAATTCACAAAAAAACTAAGTGTAAATCAGCCCTTATGTATCTAATATTATATATCTTTGGCTTTTTAAATGATGTTTTAATTGCAATACATGTATTAATTGTTTTCATTTATTCTTGCAACGTAATTCAGTGTGTAAAGGAATGAACTTCTGTCCAGCTAGGAGGTTGTTTTTCTCTGATTCACTCTTGTGTATGATTGCCATTAAAAGGAATCTGTCAGTAGGATCAACCCTCCTAAGCAGTCTATGTGAGCATTTACATCATAGAAGGAATAAAACGATGCCTTGGGGGGTTTCTACTGTTTAGGTACATTAGGGGCTCTGCAAACGCAATGTGACACCTGCAGACCATTCCATCTAAGTCTGCATTCAAATGGCACTCCTTCCCTTCTGAGCCCTCCCATGTGCCCAAACAGTGGTTCCCCCCACATATGGTGTATCATCGCACTCAGGACAAATTGGGCAACAAATTTTGGGGTCCAATTTCTCCTGTTACCCTCAGGAAAATACAAAACTGGGGGCTAAAAAAATAATTTTTGTGGGAAAAAAATTTTGTTTTATTTTTACGGCTCTGCATTATAAACTTCTGTGAAGCACTTGGTGGGTCAAAGTGCTCACCACACCTCTAGATAAGTTCCTTAGGGGGTCTACTTTCCAAAATGGTGTCATTTGTGGGGGGTTTCAATGTTTAGCCACATCAGTGGCTCTTCAAACGCAACATGGCGTCCCATCTCAATTCCTGTCAATTTTGCTTTGAAAAGTCAAACGGCGCTCCTTCCCTTCCGAGCTCTCCCATCCACCCAAACAGTGGTTTACCCCCACATATGGGGTATCAGCGTACTCAGGACAAATTGTACAACAACTTTTGGGGTCCAATTTCTTCTCTTACCCTTGGGAAAATAAAAAATTGGGGGCAAAAAGATAATTTTTGTGAAAAAATATGATTTTTTATTTTTACGGTTCTACATTATAAACTTCTGTGAAGCACTTGGTGGGTCAAAGTGCTCACCACACCTCTAGATAAGTTCCTTAGGGGGTCTACTTTCCAAAATGGTGTCACTTGTGGGGGGTTTCAATGTTTAGCCACATCAGGGGCTCTCCAAACGAAACATGGCGTCCCATCTCAATTCCAGTCAATTTTGCATTGAAAAGTCAAATGGCACTCCTTCGCTTCCGAGCTCTGCCATGCGCCCAAACAGTGGTTTACCCCCACATGTGGGGTATTGGCATACTCAGAACAAATTGTACAACAATGTTTGGGGTCCATTTTCTCCTGTTACCCTTGGTAAAATAAAACAAATTGGAGCTGAATTAAATTTTTTGTGAAAAAAAGTTAAATGTTCATTTTTATTTAAACATTCAAAAAATTCCTGTGAAGCACCAGAAGGGTTAATAAACTTCTTGAATATGGTTTTGAGCACCTTGAGGGGTGTAGTTTTTAGAATGGTGTCACACTTGGGTATTTTCTATCATATAGACCCCTCAAAATGACTTCAAATGAGATGTGGTCCCTAAAATAAAATGGTGTTGTAGAAATGAGAAATTGCTGGTCAACTTTTAACCCTTATAACTCCCTAACAAAAAAAAAAATTTGGTTCCAAAATTGTGCTGATGTAAAGTAGACATGTGGGAAATGTTACTTATTAAGTATTTTGTGTGACATATCTCTGTGATTTAATTGCATAAAAATTCAAAGTTGGAAAATTGAGAAATTTTCATAATTTTCGCCAAATTTCCGTTTTTTTCACAAATAAACGCAGGTACTATCAAATAATTTTTACCATTGTCATGAAGTACAATATGTCACGAGAAAACAATGTCAGAATCACCAGGATCCATTGAAGCATTCCAGAGTTATAACCTCATAAAGGGACAGTGGTCAGAATTGTAAAAATTGGCCCGGTCATTAACGTGCAAACCACCCTTGGGGGTAAAGGGGTTAAACAACAACCACAAGAAGGATTTCATCAACCAAGGTATCATTTTAATCAGTGTAACGGCACCAACCTGACACTGTCTGTAGTTTACTGAGCACAATCCTGCTGACAGGTTCACTTTAAACAGTTAAAAATGATGAATTATGTGGCACCATCTAAAAATGGTTAAAAAAGGAGCATAAAAAGACTCAACATAGATGATGAATTGGGCAGCAAACAAGCAAAAAAAGAAAACAAATTCACAAAAAAACTAAGTGTAAATCAGCCCTTATGTATCTAATATTATATATCTTTGGCTTTTTAAATGATGTTTTAATTGCAATACATGTATTAATTGTTTTCATTTATTCTTGCAACGTAATTCAGTGTGTAAAGGAATGAACTTCTGTCCAGCTAGGAGGTTGTTTTTCTCTGATTCACTCTTGTGTATGATTGCCATTAAAAGGAATCTGTCAGTAGGATCAACCCTCCTAAGCAGTCTATGTGAGCATTTACATCATAGAAGGAATAAAACGATGCCTTGGGGGGTTTCTACTGTTTAGGTACATTAGGGGCTCTGCAAACGCAATGTGACACCTGCAGACCATTCCATCTAAGTCTGCATTCAAATGGCACTCCTTCCCTTCTGAGCCCTCCCATGTGCCCAAACAGTGGTTCCCCCCACATATGGTGTATCATCGCACTCAGGACAAATTGGGCAACAAATTTTGGGGTCCAATTTCTCCTGTTACCCTCAGGAAAATACAAAACTGGGGGCTAAAAAAATAATTTTTGTGGGAAAAAAATTTTGTTTTATTTTTACGGCTCTGCATTATAAACTTCTGTGAAGCACTTGGTGGGTCAAAGTGCTCACCACACCTCTAGATAAGTTCCTTAGGGGGTCTACTTTCCAAAATGGTGTCATTTGTGGGGGGTTTCAATGTTTAGCCACATCAGTGGCTCTTCAAACGCAACATGGCGTCCCATCTCAATTCCTGTCAATTTTGCTTTGAAAAGTCAAACGGCGCTCCTTCCCTTCCGAGCTCTCCCATCCACCCAAACAGTGGTTTACCCCCACATATGGGGTATCAGCGTACTCAGGACAAATTGTACAACAACTTTTGGGGTCCAATTTCTTCTCTTACCCTTGGGAAAATAAAAAATTGGGGGCAAAAAGATAATTTTTGTGAAAAAATATGATTTTTTATTTTTACGGTTCTACATTATAAACTTCTGTGAAGCACTTGGTGGGTCAAAGTGCTCACCACACCTCTAGATAAGTTCCTTAGGGGGTCTACTTTCCAAAATGGTGTCACTTGTGGGGGGTTTCAATGTTTAGCCACATCAGGGGCTCTCCAAACGAAACATGGCGTCCCATCTCAATTCCAGTCAATTTTGCATTGAAAAGTCAAATGGCACTCCTTCGCTTCCGAGCTCTGCCATGCGCCCAAACAGTGGTTTACCCCCACATGTGGGGTATTGGCATACTCAGAACAAATTGTACAACAATGTTTGGGGTCCATTTTCTCCTGTTACCCTTGGTAAAATAAAACAAATTGGAGCTGAATTAAATTTTTTGTGAAAAAAAGTTAAATGTTCATTTTTATTTAAACATTCAAAAAATTCCTGTGAAGCACCAGAAGGGTTAATAAACTTCTTGAATATGGTTTTGAGCACCTTGAGGGGTGTAGTTTTTAGAATGGTGTCACACTTGGGTATTTTCTATCATATAGACCCCTCAAAATGACTTCAAATGAGATGTGGTCCCTAAAATAAAATGGTGTTGTAGAAATGAGAAATTGCTGGTCAACTTTTAACCCTTATAACTCCCTAACAAAAAAAAAATTTGGTTCCAAAATTGTGCTGATGTAAAGTAGACATGTGGGAAATGTTACTTATTAAGTATTTTGTGTGACATATCTCTGTGATTTAATTGCATAAAAATTCAAAGTTGGAAAATTGCGAAATTTTCATAATTTTCGCCAAATTTCCGTTTTTTTCACAAATAAACGCAGGTACTATCAAATAATTTTTACCATTGTCATGAAGTACAATATGTCACGAGAAAACAATGTCAGAATCACCAGGATCCATTGAAGCATTCCAGAGTTATAACCTCATAAAGGGACAGTGGTCAGAATTGTAAAAATTGGCCCGGTCATTAACGTGCAAACCACCCTTGGGGGTAAAGGGGTTAAACAACAACCACAAGAAGGATTTCATCAACCAAGGTATCATTTTAATCAGTGTAACGGCACCAACCTGACACTGTCTGTAGTTTACTGAGCACAATCCTGCTGACAGGTTCACTTTAAACAGTTAAAAATGATGAATTATGTGGCACCATCTAAAAATGGTTAAAAAAGGAGCATAAAAAGACTCAACATAGATGATGAATTGGGCAGCAAACAAGCAAAAAAAGAAAACAAATTCACAAAAAAACTAAGTGTAAATCAGCCCTTATGTATCTAATATTATATATCTTTGGCTTTTTAAATGATGTTTTAATTGCAATACATGTATTAATTGTTTTCATTTATTATTGCAACGTAATTCAGTGTGTAAAGGAATGAACTTCTGTCCAGCTAGGAGGTTGTTTTTCTCTGATTCACTCTTGTGTATGATTGCCATTAAAAGGAATCTGTCAGTAGGATCAACCCTCCTAAGCAGTCTATGTGAGCATTTACATCATAGAAGGAATAAAACGATGCCTTGATATCTGCAAACCAAATCTTATTCCAGAAAAATACTTGTTTTTCTTAATCTGTAAATGAGCTGTTAAAGGCTGTCCAGCTATAGTGTATAATTATTTTCAGTCATTCAAAATGAATCAAGACTTGTGAATCCTCACATTGCACATGCGGGTTGTGAGGATTCTCTGTTGCCAGTGGCGAAATGGCTGCAGTTATGTGATTTTGCATGCATGTGATCACATGCCAACTAGATGTGCATGGCCTAGCATAATACAAGTTTATTGAGAGAGGTTAGACATGTCTAGTCGGAATGTGGCCAGACATATGCAAATCACATACGGTACATGTGGCCACATGAGCGCCTGGTCTCCACACCAGCATCAGAGAAGTGTGCTCAATATGAGGATTCACAAGTCATAGGGTGACTGCAGACTTGTACCGTATGGCCAGACAACCCCTTTAAGATCCATGGGATAGACATAGATGTCCATGAGAATCTGGCTAAATTACATTTTAAATGAATGGTGGCAGTACCAGCGTAAGACATGTTGATCGGGAGAGCAGACTGTCAGCCATTACATGTCTCTGGAGATTCTCGGAGAGATCTATGACTAGCCCACAGATCTTAACAGCTTATTTACATACAATATTAAGAAAAATGTGAATATCTCTGGAAAAAGATATCCGACTGCAGATATCATGGTATCGTGTTATTCAACTTTAGGAAAGTTGAGCCAACTGACAGATTCCCTTTAATTGCTGGAGGAATCAAGCAGACGCGTGGATTCCTGTCATATGTAAGACTAGAAAGAAGAAAAGTAGATTCTATATTTTAAATACTAAAATTTGGTCTACACTTTCAATTTGATGCCTTGTTTAAATCTCAATTATATATAGAGAATAATGTGACACTTTTCAGTACAGGGAGATAATTAATATGTTTTATAGCTGCATAATACGTTGCAGATTCAACCCACATGCAGAGTTCTCATCTAAAATGCCTGACATGTGAATAGAATTCTTGCTCCTTTCCTGTCGCTATTAGATTTTGGACAATGACTTTTTTATTTGGCTGCAATTATAGTTATAGAAAACCATGCAGTAATTCTAGAGCCCTACAGTTCATGGGGTTAGAGAATACATGTGTGACTATAGACTTTAAAGGCAATGTATCATCTATTTTTTTCTAATTGAAACCAGAAAGTGATACAATCTTCTTTTATTTGACATTTTACTTTCTGATTGTAGAAGTTAATAAATGTTTTCTCTATGTGAATTTGCCTAATTATAGCATTCGGAGATATTCTGTAAAGCAGCCACGTTTGTCATAAGAGCCTATAGTCTGAAGGTGATTCATTGACTTCTGTGGGAGAGGGTGGTGGGCGTGCTCTATGACCTGTGCAGAGGTCACTGTGCAGTGATGAGGGGCTGGGTTCTTTACTTATTGTAAATGGTGAATCCTCTGTATCCATGTGTGGATGATAATGAGACGACTACTGAAACGTGTTAGCTATAGTTAGCTGTAGAAAAGGAAGTGTCAGCCTATTATGAGCTTTACTAGCAAGAATGTAAACTGCAAAATGCCAGGATTTTTTAAAATTTTACTAGTGATTGAAAAAAAAACCAAGAAATAAGAAGTTTTCTGATGACACATGTTACGTATATAAGGAAACGTCATAAAGCTGGAAGCTGGCATTTAATAACTCTCATGAATAAGTGGGTCCTGGTCAGTTTAAATTTTTCAATAAAAAAAGATTGCTCACTGATTTTTTTTTTACAATATCAGCTATGTGTATTCTGACACCTTCTATCTTAGCCAGCATTTATTTTTAACTGCATTTTGCACTACTGTACTCTTTTGTGGGATCAAACCAGATGCTCGTGTCATGCATCAATAGACCTTAGGCACCAATGATTCTCCAGCTGCTCCATCAGTTTTACTTCCTCTGACCATTTTTGGTGGCTAGTAAACAATGGGTACCAACACTGCCAGACACAGACAGAAAAGGATCCCTGTGCAAGAACACTATATAGGCCCTTGACAGCCCAAGACATACTGAAAATGCAAATTTGCACTTGTTTTGGGGGAAGAATTGGGCCCCCTTACTTCTTGAGCCCTGGTGCGGCCGCATAGATTGCACCAATAATATGTCTGCACCTGTGTACCAAAACCACCTCGCAAACCCTATTTTTGAGCAGCTCTGAGCAAGTCATCTCGTCATCAAATTTTGACCCTGGTCAAAGTTACTCAATAGTCATAAGAATAAATAAATAAAAAACTGGAAAAAACAATAACGCAGTAGGGTCTTATACTGGTAGAAAGGATGTAAAAATATAGGAAATTGATCAGTTGGCGAGGTTGTGTGGTCACAATTACACAAAAATGCTTGAGTATGGCATCTGCAGATCTGCAAGTTAATGCAGGATGCAGAATTAGAGAAGACATGGGGTTTCTCCTTGTATGCATGTATAAAGATACTCATGCTGCCCTCATAATTTAGACTTTGTTTCAACTTTTGGCCATTTTTCTTTTTTCATTTTAAAAACATTTCACCATCTTATTTTTCTGATGACCTTCCACAATTTTCCCAACTATCCACCACTCTTTCTGTTGTAGTTAACTTCTCTCGCAAATTTCTCTCAGTCTCTCCTCTCTCCCAATGATCACACACAAACAGGTTTGATTCCCTTTATTATATATACCGCAGTTTGCAGTTTATCAGACACACCCCAAATTTTGGTGAGAACAATAGGAAAAAACATTTTTTAATAAAATGGCGGTGCTTCTTATAATATGTTCATCTTATTGCTTACCGGGGGGTGGTGCCTGCGGTGAAGCGGGATCCCAGGGTCGCTGCTGGTGGATGCAGGAATGGGGCGATGCTGCAGACCTCAGACTGGAAGGAAGGGGTGTTCGGAGGTGCGATGCTGTGGGTGTTTGGTGGTGTGGGGGCTCCGCTGACATTTTGTGAAAGCTCAAAACCCCTGCACTTCCATCATTTACATTGCGGTGGAGTCCAGAAAAATGGTCACCAGGGGCGGCACATCTGCAGATGGAGATCTTGGCACTGAGATCTGATCTCCCGAGAAGACACAGGAGAGGTTTTTTTCTCGTGACTCTTACCATGAAGGCTATAATTGTGCAAGTATCTCTGAATAGTAGAACAATGTTGCACAACTCCAGAGTCTGCTAAATTTTTATGAAAGTCTTCTGCAGTCAAGCATGAGCCCTGATTTGCCTCTCTAACAATACTCTCATTGAAATTTTGCTTGGTTTTCCAGATCTTATCTTGACCTCCATTGTTCCAGTTAACCGCCATTTCTTAATAACAACTTGAAGTGAGGAAAGGGCAACTTGAAAATGCTTTGCTATATTTTTTTTACAGCCTTTTCCTGCTTTATAGGCCTCCAGCTTTTTATTTTCAGAGTACTAGGCAGCTGCTTAGTGGAACCCATGGCTGCTGCTTTTTGCCACTAGTTAGAGGAGGCTGGGTTTTCATAAAGCTGGGAAATTTGCATCACCTGGCCTTTCCTAATGATGATAATGAACAAACCATAGCTTCAACAGGTTAATTAAGATCTGAAACGTTACTCAAAGAAGTTATCTGAGCACACAAATCTCTAAGGGTGCCAAACATTTGCATCGCCCCATTTTCCTTTTTGTAATTTTTAAAATTTAACAAAATTACAATATATATTTTTTATTTGCCTAAAATACAAAATAAATGTGTCAGCATTAGCTTTAGGCCTTTTAGAAATCATTTCATCTTCAACTTGCTTAGCTATTCACAATAACAGTAATTTTGACCAGAGGTGCCAAAACTTTTACTTGCCACTATATGTACTTTGCAGGTTGGACAGTAAATGTACCTACATTTGTTGTAATTTGCAATGCTGTTAAATTCGAAACAGTTATCATTTATTTGGGTTGCTGAAGAAAGGCAGTGGCAGAACTTTTTTAGCATGAGGTCTATCTATGTGGAGCTTGATTTAGGCAATCTACCATTAAATGTTACTACAACTGTGTGCGCCCCTATTTCAGGTTCTCTTACCTCCCAATTAAGAGTAGTTTCCACAATTAGTTACTTATTTCACTTATTACACAGCCATAATTTCTTAGTACACTATTTGACCGTGCAACTCATCCCATCTGCCCTGTTCTTTTCAAGAGTTTGCACAGGAGTGTGTGCAATCCACATTAGTGGTGAAGACTCTCAACTGGTGGCTACCTAAGATGAAGGTTTACTGCTCTACATAAGATATTTTTTTCCTACTAGACTTTTTTATTTAGAAAAAAAATATTGTTACAAAAATAAGTTTTGCAAGAGGGTCATTAGTACATGTGGATTTTTTTAGATGTTTGTGGTTTCTTGCATGTTTTGGACATGCACAACTTAACAGATTTGTTTCAAGTGTGTTTCTGTAAGTGATCTTGCTTGTTTATAAAGCAGAATTCCTTGGCATCACCATGATATTTCAGATGGTAATAAATAGAGTGCAGGACAACTTTATTCCGACATCAGTATACTCCATTATAGAGAGATACCCACATTGCCTGACATAATTTCAGACAAAATAAGCTTATATCAAGTATATTGATTAATATTTCTATTTATTTTTAAGATCCATTGATGTATTTATTTTTTTTAATTAGCAAAACATTTTTAGAACAATTATAGTAAAGATTTCAATTACTAGACACCATGCTGTAATTGCATAGTAAGATATCCATCATAGTTTAGGGCTTTAAAGAGAACCTGTGAGCTCTCTGACATAATTGTTTTACTATATAATTGTATTTCTGTATTTGTGGAATAATTGTATTAAGTTGCGCCACTGATTTGCAATTACTACATAGTATGTATGAACAAATAGGTGTGGGAGTGACTCTATTAGTGCTGATTGGACAGAGCACCTTCATTGACAAGAAACGTAACGCAAAGTTGTCAATGTATCATACCTTTCTGTGAGGAAAACCAAAGAAATAAAAGTTCTAAGAAACGATACCCCAAAATTGATATTTAATAAGAAACATAAGTATTTGCTAAAACAGACATGTCAGGAGGAGTTGTTACTGACCCTCTTCAATGGGAACCTTCCAGGCAATTTATGCTTCCCAAACCACATGCATCATGAATTGTAGCCTCACTGCATAGTTGCAACCAGGTGTATTGTTCTCTGTAATGATCTTTCGTTTTCGAGAAATGTACTTTGAATATATAGACTAGCCCAGCTCAGCCCCAGGCTGGCTTATGTCACTGCCACTGCAGAAGATTGAGAGGTCTCAAATTTGTGTGTGCACAGGGAGAGACTTGTCAATCACGATTCCTGCTGCCTGGACAGGCTCCCTTTAAATGAGATGTATATCTCTATTTGAAAATTATGTTCCCTATATATTTAAAATGATTAATAGCAAGTTTCAACCATAAATAATTCAATTGGCGCATACCAACAGAAATTTTTAAAGGTGTTTTCAGGGCTAGACATACATTTCTGCAGACTCTATGTGACTGCAGATTGCCAAATTATGACAGTGTACAATTTTGACACTATCATGATTCCCCTCTATTTCCAGAAGTCACATGGCGAATGCTTGAGCTGGCAATATAGGGGAACCCTGACAGTTGGCATATTGCATACTGTCAAGATTCAGAAATCTGCACTTACAGAGTGGCTGCAGAATTTTATATTCAATATGAAAAAACTGTCATGGGGTTACCGCAACAGTGTGGAGCCAGAAGACCACAGCATCTGATTGCTCCTACTCCAGCACTGAGAAGAAGCACTTCTCCTTCATTTTAAATATGTTTATTTCTTCTAGCAGAACTGGGGTTAACCGGCCATGTTGGAAATCCCTGTGCTCACAGCTGAGCTCAGTTAGCAACTCCATTTCCCTTTATAATCTGGGCTCTGTTAGTAATCCTCATCAGAGCTAGCTTTATTGCTGCATGGCTAATGCAGGGAAATGAGTTGGCATGAGAAGGCGAGTTGAAGGAGTTATTAGTGACTGTTGCTTGGTTTGTTTGTGGGGTAACTCTCCTTCTCTGTTTTGGTTTATTCCACTTCCTTCACACCCCGATGCATTCCTCTGTTATATGTGAGTGAATATTTTGTATGCCTGAAGTTTTCTGTTAACCTTTGTTTATGTTGCCTTGTTTGTCGGGTTGGTGTACTACGATTCACAGTAGCGCCCCTCTTCCCTGGGTGGGGGTACAAACGGAGGGCTAACTCAGGAGATAAGGCAAGGGTGGAGGCACTGGCATCTTCCCATTCAGAAGTATCCCGGGGAGTAGGGCAAGCTAGGGCGCCCCCTAGTATTAGGCACAGGGAAGGAGCCCCTGGTCCCGGGTCACCTGACAGCTGTGTCTTGACAAAACCATATAAATATCTGTGATAATATGAGAGCAGGAAACCTGTGTCTAATAGTGTAGAAGAACCCCATTCATGTTTCTTATGTCACCAGATCACATTTTCCATTATCAGTCTCTGCCAAAAATATGGCTGAAGAGATAGGAATTGAAAAGAGGAGGGAGAGTTTTATAAAAGCAGAGAAAAGGAAGGAAAGGCTCCTGCTTCTTAGCAAGTAGTCAGCATCCAAGAATTGAGAAGAATGGACATTTTGTTCCTTGTGTGTGGGCACAAATCATTCCAAAGCAGAAATGAAGCATAAGAAAAGAATGAAAAATATTTGATTTTGTGAAGTCACTCAAAAAATACAGACATATCAGGCTCAAAATGCTATAATCCAATGCAGACTACTACTCCTTCCTTAGAACTTTCACGTACTATATACTGAACCATGTTTGCTTGGTCCTTTGGACTCATTTTTATGTTTTATTTTATCTGCAGGGAGAGAAGATTTCTTCAGGAATGCATGTAGATCTTCCTCCAGAGGTGAGTACATTACTTGCTTTTGCATTCATATCCTCCACGTGCAGAATTCAGGCACTACTGTGACAGTGTAACATAGTTTTTTTTATAACACCAAGACCATTGTTCAGCTTGTGTCCAAGGATCTTGTAAGCCATAATCCTAAAGCGGTCTATGAGATAATGCCAGGGCATTGCTCCTTGCTCTTCCATAGGATTCACTGTATCGACCTACTGAAGACATAAAGACAGTTGAAAGTCAAGTTGCAAGAGAAAGAACTAGGAGACAACAGAGCGCAACAGGGTCTTATCCAATAATTTAACCAAAAACCAAGGAGAAAAATCTACCCCAATAATAATATAAGTTTCAAGTAGATACACAAACCTAAACAAAAAAACTACTTGAGAAAATATTCAGAAACACAAATCATATAAAAACCAAATATTTTATTGTTATAAGACACTAGACAAAACTAAACACAGAAATTTGGAGGAGGCACATGATACAGATACTAGAAGCAGTATACAGGTGCACTTAGTAAATGAAATAAATTAATATATAACCATTGTCATACCCTTGCTTCTAATTTAAATAGTATATGCATGAGCAACGATGAGGAAAACAACAGGGCATAGTGAATACTATTAGTTTATCCTGGTAAGTAGATATATATAAGCCCTTGTAAACATTCCAAAAATACAAAGTGCAAAGTGCATATAGCAGTCCTTGCCAATATTTAAACGGTACAAAGTGCAGAGTGCATATAGTAATCCTTACCGGTGCTCATGCTGGCGTCCTGTGCCTCAACCCCACACTCCAACGCGCGTTTCACAAGTTGCTTCGTCACTCTCCAGGTTTCAGAAAATGGTGGCACAAACAATTTTTTTTTTTTAGATATTTTCTATTTTTTAACCATTTAAATAAAAATAAAAGAAATAAATTTTAGTATCGCCGTAAGTGTTCTGACCTGGAGAATCATGGTGCTATGTAGTTTTTACAGGCACAATGAATGCCACAACAACAAAACTCACAAAACAATTGCAGAATGTTTTTTTCATTTCTGCAATTTCACAGCACTTGGAATTTTCCAACAGATTGAATGGTAAAATGAGTGATATAGTTCACAATTACAACTTGTCCTGCAAAAAAAATCAGGCCCTCATACAGCTATGAAAAAATAAAAACGGTATGGCTCTAAGAAGAAGGGGAGAATAAAACAAAAGAGCAAAAATATAAAATCGACCTGTCAGGAAAAGGGTTAAAACAAATTGTCTGTGCTGAAATTAGAATACATCTGTGAGACTTGTTAATGCTTCTAGTCTTCTTGAGCTGAAATTTGCACTGCAATGACACAAATAGTGCAACTCTGCAAATTAAAGTACCGTATACATAAAAGAAGGCACAACACAATGGTGGGACTGTGACCATTGCTGGTCATTTAACCCCTATCTGACCTTGGACGGGATAGTACGTCCAAGGTCAGATCCCCTGCTTTGATGCAGGGCTCCGCGGTGAGACCACACCAAAGCCGGGACATGTCAGCTGTTTTGAACAGCTGACATGTGCCCGTAATAGGCGCGGGCAGAATCGCGATCTGCCCGCACCTATTAACTAGTTAAATGCCACTGTCAAACGCAGACAGCGGCATTTAACTACCGCTTCCGGCCGGGCGGCCGGAAATGACGTCATCGCCGACCCCCATCACATGATCGGGGGTCGGCGATGCATCTCCATTGTAACCATAGAGGTCCTTGAGACCTCTATGGTTACTGATCGCCGGTGGCTGTGTAGCAGAGGCGATCGCGTTGTGCCTGCTTCTAGCCTCCCATGGAGGCTATTGAAGCATGGCAAAAGTAAAAAAAAAAAAGTTGAAAAAAATGTTAAAAAAATAAAAAAAAAATATAAAGTTTAAATCACCCCCCTTTCGCCCCAATCAAAATAAATCAATAAAAATAATATATCAAATCTACACATATTTGGTAACGTCGCGCTCAGAATCGCTCGATCTATCAATTAAAAAAAAGCATTAACCTGATCGCTAAACAGCGTAGCGGGAAAAAAATTCGAAACACCAGAATTACGTTTTTTAGGTCGCCACGACATTGCATTAAAATGCAATAATGGGCGATCAAAAGAACGTATCTGCACCAAAATGCTATCATTAAAAATGTCATCTCGGCACGCAAAAAATAAGCCCTCAACTGACCCCAGATCACGAAAAATGGAGACGCTACGAGTATCGGAAAATGGCGCAATTTTTTTTTTTTTTTTTAGCAAAGTTTGGAATTTTTTTTCACCACTTAGATAAAAAATAACCTAGTCATGTTAGGTGTCTATGAACTCGTACTGACCTGGAGAATCATAATGTCAAGTCAGTTTTAGCATTTAGTGAACCTAGCAAAAAAGCCAAACAAAAAACAAGTGTGGGACTGCACTTTTTTTGCAATTTCACCGCACTTGGAATTTTTTTCCCGTTTTCTAGTACACGACATGCTAAAACCAATGATGTCGTTCAAAAGTACAACTCGTCCCGCAAAAAATAAGCCCTCACATGGCCAAATTTACGGAAAAAAAAAAAGTTATGGCTCTGGGAAGGAGGGGAGTGAAAAACGAACACGGAAAAATGAAAAATCCCATGGTCATGAAGGGGTTAATGTTGCTCGTTTTTTAATATAGAGGATCCAATTGTATTGATAGAGCCATTAATACACTGTGTGCACAATCATTAGGCAATTTGGTTAATAATAAAATTAATCATAAAAAATAAAACTGCAGTGCTGTCAGCCAATCCAAAAGGTGGATGAACCTGAATATTTAAAAAGTGAAAGTGAGATTTTGTTTTTCTTAAGAGAACATTGTGTGTGCACCAGAATTATTAGGCAACTATTAGTGAAACTAAATGGAAAGTGTAAATTTTCTAATTTCAGTTGATTATTTTAATGTTAAGCGACAATAATAACAAAACAACTCAAAATATACAAAAATACATTTCTGAAATGTAAAAAAAATATAAGTAACCAAGATATCCTCCCTTCTATTCAATAACAGTCTCAAGCCTTCCGTCCATGGAGTCTGTCAGTTTCTTATTAATGCCTAAAACTATTGAAAAATCTGCCTACAGATATTTCTTGGCCTAATCTTGACATTTTGACTTTTGTGTCTCGTTCAGTGGTGGTCAGGTTTCATCCTGCCTCACGGTGACTCTGAACACTGGACACCTTCTACTTCTGGGCAGTCCAGGAGGGATGCAGTTCTGAAATATGACAGCACTGGAGGTTAATGGGTTCCTGATGGCTTTACATTTGATTCTTCTCAAATCTTTGGGAGTTGTCTTTTTTTTCTAAACATGTTTTTTCCAACCCTGTTGTCTATTCGCTACAAAACTTTTGATAGTTCTGTGATCATGTCCCCATATCTTAGCAATTTCAAGAGTGCTACATCCTCTGTAACGCTTATTATTATTATTTTTTATTATTATTATTTATTTATATAGCACCATTAATTCCATGGTGCTGTACATGAGAAAGGGGTTACATACTGTTAGGGTTGGCGGAACGCACCGAACATATTTATTATCTGGGATTGGTTCGTTCGCAACCCGGGATCCACCATGCAGGAAGGAACCTGCTGCTAAGTATATTGGCGGCACTATATGGTGGTATGAACCAGCTCTGTTAGCTTCACAGAGCAGCAGAGAAAGCAAAGCTCTGTGCCCTGTTAGACTTTCACAGAGGCACAAGCTAACTACCCAAATGAGAGCAGTCAGTGGTCATGCATGCACACAAAACTCCTCGCCGGAGGTGCCAGCATTCTAGGGGCTTATTTCAGCTGAGTACCTGAATACACACAAACACAATCTCCTCGCCTGAGGTGCCAGCATTCTAGGGGCTTATTTCAGCCGGGTCCCTGAACACATACAAACGCATGACCACATTGGCGCAAAGCACATAACTTAGGAAGATACTAGCGCATGGCCAGGCGGCCATGCGAGCCTTAAATAGTTGCAGCACGTACAGGGCCTTCAAAGAAGGACCAATGGAAGTTGCTGCAGTACCTGAGCATGTGACCCTAGATCAACACTGAGAGATCTTGCCCTGGGCATGCTCAGTGTGTGCAAAGCAGGACTTAGTCCCAGAAAAGCCTGCTCGCCGCACATCAGTGCAGGGTACAATAGCAGAGCCTGGAGAGGCAGTAGTAACCCTTTGCACAGTATCAGTCTAAGTGAGATGCTGGGAGCGACGTCTCCGCTGAGCAGGCTGCACTGCGGCCGATGCAGAATGGGAGACCGCAGCAGACACGGATCGATATTCCCCCTGTGCAGCAGAGGAAACTCGACTCCTAACATTACCCCCCCCTCCTAGGGCCCCCCTCCTTGAGCCTCGCTACGCTCAAAAGCTGCAATGAGCAGCGGAGCCCGAATGTGCTCCACAGGCTCCCAGGTTCTATCCTCTGGACTGTGGCCCTTCCAGTCCACCAGATAAAATTTCTTGCCACGTACCACCTTGCACCCCACGATAGCATTCACCTCAAACTCATCCATGGATGAACCCGATGTCCCAGCAGATGACTCAGAAAACCGGGACAAATGAACGGGCTTTAAGAGGGAAACGTGAAAAGTATCGGTGATACCAAGGCGTGGAGGAATAGCCAAACGGTAGACCACAGAGTTGACCTGTTCCAGAACCTTGAACGGGCCAATGTAGCGAGGCGCAAACTTAGTGGACTCAACTCACAGCCTGATGTTACGGGCGGAGAGCCACACTAAGTCGCCAGGAGAAAAGTTCGGAGCGGGGCACCGGTGTGTATCAGCCGAAACCCTCATTTTCTCCTTGGAGGCCCGGATGGCATCCTGTGTGCGGTCCCAGATGTCACGTGCCTCCAACGCCCAGTCTGCCACCCTAGAATCGGTGGATGACATGGCATGGGCACAGGGACACGTGGATGCTGGCCGTAATTAAGGAGAAAAACAGTCTGACCAGTGGAATCGGCTACAGCGTTGTTCAATGCAAATTCCGCCCAAGGTAGCAAAGATGCCCAGTCATCCTGCCTAGCAGAGACAAAATGTCACAAGTATGTCACCAGAGTCTGGTTGGTTCTCTCTACCAACCCATTCATCTCGGGATGATTTGCAGAGGAGAGATTCAGCTCTATGCTGAGTAAACGGCAGAGCTCTCTCCAAAACCGAGACGCAAACTGGTTACCCCAGTCGCTGACAATTTTATCAGGCATTCCATGTAAGCGGAAAATATGTTTTATGAACAACGCCGCCAAGGTCCGTGCAGAAGGTAACCGTGGAAGTGGCACCAAATGCACCATCTTAGAAAAAATGATTGGTAACTACCCAGATAATGGTGCAGCTACGAGACTTGGGTAAGCCCACCACGAAGTCCATCCCAACCATCTCCCAGGGCCTGTCTGCCACCGGCATGGGGTAAAGTAAACCAGCAGGCCGTTTTTGAGGAGACCAATTCTGGGCGCAGGAGACACACGCCCGAATATAGTCCCCGACGTCACGGGCCATATGCGGCCACCAGTATGTCCTCGCTGAAAGCTCAGATGTCCTCTTGGTCCCAAAATGTCCACCCACTCTGGATGAGTGAGCCCAAGAGAGAACCTCCGGTTGCAAATTCGCTGGTATGAAAGTCTTGCCCGGGAGCACGGACTCTAGCGAAACCGAAGCCACAGTTCTCAGGCTCTCAGAAGGGACAATAAGCCGAGGCTCCTCCTCCTCCTCAGATGACACTACGGAGCCGGAGAGACCGTCGGCACGAATGTTCTTCTCCCCAGAGAGAAAATGGAGAGTAAAATGGAGCTGGGAGAAGAACAGGGACCATCTTGCCTGGCGAGAATTCAGCCGCTGGGCCGTCTGTATATATACCAAGTTCTTGTGGTCAGTGAACACTTGGAAGGGAAAGCGAGCTCCCTCCAAGAGGTGTCTCCACTCTGAAAAAGCCAACTTCATGGCTAACAACTCCCTGTCCCCGATGGAATAATTCCTCTCTGCTGGTGTGAAGGTCTTGGAGAAGAAGAAGCAAGGATGCTTCCGACCTTGAGCATCCTTTTGGAAAAGGACTACTCCAGCACCAATGGATGAGGCATCCACCTCCATGACAAATGGCTTATCTACATCGGGGCGATGTAGGATGGGAGCGCTAGCGAAGTGTGACTTAATCGAGAGAAAGGCCTTGGAGACCTCCTCTGACCACAACTTGGGATTTGCTCCCTTCTTGGTGAGGGCAACCAAGGGAGCTACCAAAGTTGAGAAGTGTGGGATGAACTGACGATAGTAGTTAATGAACCCCATAAAGCGCTGCACCGCTTTAAGAGAATGGGGTTCCTGCCAGTCCATCACAGCCTATAGCTTGGCAGGATCCATAGCCAAACCCTGGGCAGAGATGATATAACCAAGGAAAGGCAAGGACTCCTGCTCAAACACACACTTCTCCAACTTGGCGTAGAGGGAGTTTGCCCGTAAGAGGTCAAAAACTTTGCGAACATCTCTCCGATGGGAGTCAATATCTGGAGAGTAGATGAGAATATCATCCAGATAGACTACGACCGAGGTGGTGAGCATTTCCCGGAAGATGTCGTTCACAAAGTCTTGGAAAACGGCTGGGGCATTACAGAGCCCGAGGGGCATCACCAGATATTCATAGTGCCCATCCCTGGTGTTAAAAGCCGTCTTCCATTCATCCCCCTCACGGATGCGAATCAGGTTGTAAGCACCCCGCAGATCTAATTTTGTAAATACCCTTGCTCCCCGTAGCCTATCAAAAAGCTCAGATATCAGGGGTAATGGGTACTTGTTCTTAACGGTGATGGCGTTAAGACCCCTGTAGTCTATGCACAGACGTAAGTCTCCAGTCTTCTTCTGTACAAAGAAGAACCCAGCCCCTGCAGGAGACACTGACTTCCTAATGAATCCTCTTGCGAGATTCTCTTGGATGTACTGAGACATTGCCTCCATCTCCAGGAGAGATAATGGATAGACTCGACCCCGGGGAGGCTCAGCACCAGGCAAGAGGTAAATAGGACAGTCATAGGGGCGGTGAGGCGGAAGGGTCTCTGCAGCCCTTTTGGAGAGCACGTCTGCATAGGGCCAATAGTGCTTGGGGAGAGAGGAAAGATCTGCAGGTATCTGTGTTGTAGCAACCTGAACGCACTCCCTCTTATATCTACCCTCGCAGGATTTACTCCATCCCAAAATTCTCCCTGAGGACCACTCTATATGAGGAGAATGATAGCGTAGCCATGGTATCCCCAACAGGTCCTCATCAATTCCCTCAGGAATGACTAATAGGGAGATAATCTCCTGATGTGATGGAGACACAGAAAGCGTGATAGGAATGGTTTGGTGAGTAATCTGTGAGGGTAGTGTCGACTCATTTACCACTCGAACGGTTACTGGCTTGGCGAGCATCACCAGGGGTATTGCGTGACGCATGGCGAAAGCGGATGACATAAAATTACCCTCCGCCCCAGAGTCTACGCATAGCTCTACCATAAGAGTGGATGGGCCGATGGTAATTGTCCCCTTGAAGGACAAATTTAAGGCAAACATCGCCGTGTCTAGTGTACCTCCTCCAACTGCCACTAGACGCTGAGATTTCCCCGACCGCTGAGGACACTTGGAGGCAAGATGTCCTGACTGCCGGCAAACATGACAGACCTTATGTGCACGAGCGGACTGGGACTTGGATCCCGCTCGTGTCACCTCTGTGGCCTCATGTGACTCGGACGCCTGGACTGGAGATTCCAAAGGTCTGGCGAAGGTGGGAGCCAGCCGAAGCCTCTGCCTACACTGGGCTCGCTCCAACCTTCGCTCGTGAAAACGAAGGTCTATGCGAGTTGATACAGCTATGAGCTCCTCCAGTGTGGTGGGAATCTCCCTAGTAGCCAAAGCGTCCTTCACATGGTCAGCCAGCCCCCTCCAAAATACGGGAATGAGGGTTTTATCTGGCCATTCCAACTCAGACGCTAAAGTCCGGAAGTGAACAGCAAAATGGCTGACCATGGTTGAACCCTGAGTCAAAGCCAGCAGTTGGAGCGTTGTCTCATGGGTGACTTGAGGTCCTAAAAAGACCTGTTTCAGAGTGTCCAGAAACCGAGGAACACTCCGCACCACATGATCGTTGCGCTCCCACAGCGGCGTAGCCCACTCCAACGCTCTGTCCGACAAGAGAGAGATTATGAATCCCACCTTTGCCCGCTCAGTGGGAAAACGTGCATCCAGGAGCTCAAGGTGTATACCACACTGGCTCACGAAACCCCTACAGGACTTACTGTCCCCTGAGTATCTCTCAGGCAAAGGGAGGTGAGATAGGGTCGGAACAGAGGTGGCAGTGGGTAAAGCTGCTGCAGCCACGCTAGCAGCCTGAACAGCTATTGCGCTAACATCCACCGCCGAGGTTGCACGCTCAGAGACGCCAACCGGCCCTCCAGCAGCTGGATGTACCCCTGCAATCGCTGTTCAGCCGCCATTCCTTAGCCAGATCCTGGTGCTAGTATACTGTTAGGGTTGGCAGAACGCACCGAATATATTTATTAGATGGGATTGGTGCGTTCGCAACCCGGGATCCACCGTGCAGGAAGGAACCTGCTGCTAAGTAAATGGCGGCACTATATGGCAGTATGAACCAGCTCTGTTAGCTTCACAGAGCAGCCGAGAAAGCAAAGCTCTGTGCCCTGTTAGACTTCCACAGAGGCACAAGCTAACTACCCAAATGAGAGCAGTCAGTGGTCATGCATGCACACAAAACTCCTCGCCGGAGGTGCCAGCATTCTAGGGGCTTATTTCAGCCGGGTCCCTGAACACATACAAACGCATGACCACACTGGCGCAAAGCACATAACTTAGGAAGATACTAGCGCATGGCCGGGCGGCCATGCGAGCCTTAAATAGCTGCAGCACGTACAGGGCCTTCAAAGAAGGACTAATGGAAGTTGCTGCAGTACCTGAGCATGTGACCCTAGATCTCCACTGAGAGATCTTGCCCTGGGCATGCTCAGTGTGTGCAAAGCAGGACTTAGTCCCAGAAAAGCCTGCTCGCCGCACATCAGTGCAGGGTACAATAGCAGAGCCTGGAGAGGCAGTAGTAACCCTTTGCACAGTATCAGTCTCAGTGAGACGCTGGGAGCGACGTCTCCGCTGAGCAGGCTGCACTGCGGCCGATGCAGAATGGGGGACCGCAGCAGACACAGATCGATATTCCCCCTGTGCAGCAGAGGAAACTCGACTCCTAACACATACAGGGTTATAGATATCGTTTATAGTAAACAGGTTTACAGTGACAGACTGGTACAGAGGGGAGAGGACCCTGTCCTTGCAGACTTACATTCTATGGCTTATGACAATTTGTTGCTTTTCAGAGTCAGTTAAATCTTTTTTTGGCCCATTTTTCCCGAGAAAACCAGCTGCCTAATAATTCTGCACACCTTGATAAAGGGCTTTAATATCCTTAGGCTTCACCCTTCCTCATTATATAAATACACATCACGGCATCTGCTTCATCCAATAAACATTTAAGTTTGCACAGCGCAGATTTTTAAAATCTGCATAAAAATTATTTGGTTAAAATATTCACTTGCCTGGTAATTATACACACAGTGCAATGTTTAGTTTTCCCATAGTAAGCTCTACTTCTACTATGAATGTATAGTACAATACAGATCACCCTTGGTAGACCTTTACCATTTGAACACAACAGAAAATTGCAGCATACACAACGTGACATGAAAATATTTTTACTAAAAGCAGCACCTTTCACCTTATGATTGAATAGACTATTTGCAGAGTACAAAAAGTAATTATAAATTATTATTATTATTATTGAACCATTTAGTCCATGGCACTTAGGATGTGAAAAGGGGCATTTCTTGCAGTCAGCAGAATAGCTTTGTTGCATCTTTTCTATTTGCAGTTACAATTTGTAAGCAAATAGGTAAAGTTAGAACGTGAGCTAATACTTACAGTAGAATTTATTTCTGTGATTATTTTTGACGATTGTTCTTCTATTGATACAGTGTGCATCATGTGCATTCCGGCTTCCAGAACCTAATGTAAGTGTCCAGCTAACACTCACCCGACACTCACTGCATGCGAGTGAATTGAATAGGATTCAATAGGACTTTCCTTCTAGTCCCTAAGTGACTTTTACTTTTAATACTTCAAGACAATTTTAGACTAAAAACATTTTTAAGTGTTGGAACATTCTTTTCTACATGTAATGGATTGGACAACTGATAAATCTGGGCACACCAGTCTTTTATGGTATACTGCCTAAAGCTTACGGCATATGTTCTGCCCATATTTGCGGTGTACTCTGTCTGTAAGGTCGGGATCACACATGCGAGAAACACGTCCGTGTCTCGCATGTGAAATCCAAGCTCTGGCGCCGGCACTCCAGAGCAGAGCATGCAGCTCCATGTGTTGCTATGCGGCCGCACGCTCTGCTCCACAGTGCCGGCACCAGAGCTTGGATTTCACATGCGAGACACGGACGTGTTTTTCGCATGTGTGATCCCGGCCTTAGAGCACATATGACCATGCTGGTGATCAATCTCAGTCATTTTTCTATTTATAAGAATCACTTCATCATATCATTAAACCAAAGACAAATGTAACCTTTAGGGGCCGATTCATCAAAGCTTTTACATCAGAAAACTGTTGTAAAAGCTATGAAAGGTTGCCATTTTTTGCGCAACGAGAAGTTGCACAAAAATGTAGTGTCTTATGACGTTTTCGCACCAGTTTGAGTCAGCAACAAAAAAATGGGCAAAGCTGGGGTGGAGCTTGGGTGGGGCACGGCCACGGTCACCCTTGAAATACCTAAGGTCATGCAATGCCTGCGCATGAGGAAAGAGACATAGCGAATCAGAAAAAAATATACTACATTTCTAATTGGAGGAGGTGTTTGCTAATATTATTATTATTATACCTACCACATATTGAGATAGGATCTTAGAGATGGGAACACACCTTTAAATCGATGCGGTCTATCTATCTGACCTCTTAGATACTTCCATGCTCTTCTCTGCAAAGATCTTCATGCGCATAGCTGAGTTAGTAAAAGGATATATTAACATTGGAAGCTAGGCCAAATAATACTATGGTGGTCAGAACATTATTGCTCTAATGTAAGGAAAACATTCTGCCTTCCATTGTGCTCTGTGCTTAAAAGTCCAGCTGCTGTGGATGATTTTTGGAATGATGGCCCAACATAACATGAATGGATTCATTACATGAGTATTTAGATGTCTGAGTTAAGATGGAAAAAACGTTAGAACAAAAGCAGCTGTGCATTTTGTTTCCAGGTGCAAATCACCTCTGGGAGGGTCTATATGCCTAAACATTTTATATACCTGTACTATAGACAGGAGGCTATCCCTCTGAATGCTTTATGAGGATTAGGGTCATCTCCGGGTTATTCCGCCTGTAGGCTAGGGTGCGCCTTAAATCATCCAGACATCCCTATGAACGGAATAACACAGTTATTAATTATTGCAAGGCTACATTAGATCTCCAGAAAGGCCAGACAGCTTCTAATGCAGACTGCTGGAGCTGGATACATGCTTCATGTCTCAGCCTGTCCAATTCTGCTTGTTTTCTGCTTGTGTGAGTTTTAACAAAATGCAGATGATACCAGGCGGGAGAAAACAAGGCAAATGGGCAGAGCAAGGAAAATGACGAAAGCTGATTATAAAATAAGTAATAACATAATATAACCATTATGTGCGCCCAGTATTGAATACCCATTATGCTCGCAATACACAATTGATACATTTTTCAGTCTTCTTTGTTAATGACATTTTATTCCATTTGCTTAGTTCCATTTGTTTTCTTTCATTAATAAACAATGGTGTTTAGTGTTACAAACTATGACTTAAGAAGAGAACCTTCCTTTAGGCTCATGCTTCAAGAGAACTTGTCTTTTAGCGACCCCAATTTCACATTTTGTCTCATGAAGGAAAAAATCTAGAAGCACCCTGAGGGTCTCTATGGTACCTAGGGTCATATAGTAGGTACATAACTTGTACTCTCGTGTTTTTAACAGGTTACAGTTGGACCACAAGGCCCCAGGGTAAGTTTACATAGTGGAAATATGTCTGGTAATTGGAATATATGTCTTACTAAATATTAATGTGACTTACGTGCTTTGGTCCGACCAATATATTATTTGCTACCAGTGAGATGAGTAAGGCTAAGTTCCCATAATAAGTATTTGGTGCGTTTTTGATGCTGCAGATTTTTTACACCTTTTCTGCACTAATAAGCTCATTTAGACTACTTGCATTTTTTGGGCTACTTGTGTTTTTTTTTATTGAGATCTTAGTAAGATTTTTTCACTTTTTTTAATCTATTTTGGTACGTCATGTATTAAATAAAACGTTTTTTTTTAGAAACTTAGTTACTTTGCTTTGAAAAAACTTCATTGACAAAGTCATGTGCTGATAAATCAGCCATGACACAGAAAGGGGCTGGCTTAGCTATTGAAATGAATCAGTAAAAGGGAATTTGGGGAAGACATTTTTGATTCTGACATATTTTTAAGTTTGTTGTGCAGTGATATGACATGTATACATTCACAAGTTTCTTTTATAGTTATCTTTTACTGTACCAGTAACGTAATTCCATTTAAAGTCTATAACATGATTTGCTAAAACTTGTATTTTTCTGTGTGGGAGACCTTACGTACAGTGGGTTCAAGAATATGAGCATATTTGGGATATATTAAAGTTCCATGTAACATGGTTTCCAAATATTTTAGTAATATTTTTCCATAGAGATACAGTGGGGCAAAAAAGTATTTAGTCAGTCAGCAATAGTGCAAGTTCCACCACTTAAAAAGATGAGAGGCGTCTGTAATTTACATCATAGGTAGACCTCAACTATGGGAGACAAACTGAGAAAAAAAATCCAGAAAATCACATTGTCTGTTTTTTTAACATTTTTTTTGCATATTATGGTGGAAAATAAGTATTTGGTCAGAAACAAAATTTCATCTCAATACTTTGTAATATATCCTTTGTTGGCAATGACAGAGGTCAAACGTTTTCTGTAAGTCTTCACAAGGTTGCCACACACTGTTGTTGGTATGTTGGCCCATTCCTTCATGCAGATCTCCTCTAGAGCAGTGATGTTTTTGGCTTTTCGCTTGGCAACACGGACTTTCAACTCCCTCCAAAGGTTTTTTATAGGGTTGAGATCTGGAGACTGGCTAAGCCACTCCAGGACCTTGAAATGCTTCTTACGAAGCCACTCCTTCGTTGCCCTGGCGGTGTGCTTTGGATCATTGTCATGTTGAAAGACCCAGCCACGTTTCATCTTCAATGCCCTTGCTGATGGGAGGAGGTTTGCACTCAAAATCTCACGATACATGGCCCCATTCATTCTTTCATGTACCTGGATCAGTCGTCCTGGCCCCTTTGCAGAGAAACAGCCCCAAAGCATGATGTTTCCACCACCATGCTTTACAGTAGGTATGGTGTTTGATGGATGCAACTCAGTATTCTTTTTCCTCCAAACACGACAAGTTGTGTTTCTACCAAACAGTTCCAGTTTGGTTTCATCAGACCATAGGACATTCTCCCAAAACTCCTCTGGATCATCCAAATGCTCTCTAGCAAACTTCAGACGGGCCCGGACATGTACTGGCTTAAGCAGTGGGACATGTCTGGCACTGCAGGATCTGAGTCCATGGTGGCGTAGTGTGTTACTTATGGTAGGCCTTGTTACATTGGTCCCAGCTCTCTGCAGTTCATTCACTAGGTCCCCCCGCGTGGTTCTGGGATTTTTTCTCACCGTTCTTGTGATCATTCTGACCCCACGGGGTGGGATTTTGCGTGGAGCCCGAGATCGAAGGAGATTATCAGTGGTCTTGTATGTCTTCCATTTTCTAATTATTGCTCCCACTGTTGATTTCTTCACTCCAAGCTGGTTGGCTATTGCAGATTCAGCCTTCCCAGCCTGGTGCAGGGCTACAATTTTGTTTCTGGTGTCCTTTGACAGCTCTTTGGTCTTCACCATAGTGGAGTTTGGAGTCAGACTGTTTGAGGGTGTGCACAGGTGTCTTTTTATACTGATAACAAGTTTAAACAGGTGCCATTACTACAGGTAATGAGTGGAGGAAAGAGGAGACTCTTAAAGAAGACGTTACAGGTCTGTGAGAGCCAGAAATCTTGATTGTTTGTTTCTGACCAAATACTTATTTTCCACCATAATATGCAAAAAAAATGATAAAAAAACAGACAATGTGATTTTCTGGATTTTTTTTTCTCAGTTTGTCTCCCATAGTTGAGGTCTACCTATGATGTAAATTACAGACGCCTCTCATCTTTTTAAGTGGTGGAACTTGCACTATTGCTGACTGACTAAATACTTTTTTGCCCCACTGTATGTATACAGTTGTATATTGAAGCAGTCTTTTTTTCTTGTTATTTACGCAAAAAACTGCTTTCTTTGTGAAATCATATACTCAATCTAAACTTTTTTTTGGATTGAGAACCAATTTGTTACATTGTACCTAACCTAGGGCCCCAATCAAGGCTTTAAGGGGTATTCCAATCTGACACTACATGCTGTAAATGTCTGATATGTAGGGGGTTACTGTTCTTTGTTCTGGGATTTTTGCTTATGGTGCGAATATAAGTCGCCTGCTCATTTGACGAAAGAAAATAAACCAAGATGGCCACTCATAATAACAGCTACAGTATCTCGATTGTAGTATATGAGAGTTGAGTAAACAGCGAAGTGATTCAAATCTCTCATAAACTACTATGAAGAGAGTCAAAGATCTTTTCTTCTTTGTAGTACTCCACCCAGAGACGTTCCAAATATAGGGTTGTGAAAGATAGCTGGGATCCTTATAAAACATCATGGCTGCCTGCATTCGAATCTAAACTAAATTGCATTGAAGAGAATACTATCTAACACAGCAACCATTATGGAAACCAAATTAGCAAATGGCTCTTAGGTTCCTTACTGAGCTCTAAAACTGCAGACAAAATAGCTGATTATCATATCCAGTTGTGCTGCCAGTTCAACACCAGTACATAACTGTAATGACTATGGTTTTTTAGAAGATCTGAATGGTATTTGAAGGTTTTCCCCACAAATGTCATTTATCTCCCATCCAGGACAAGTGATAAATGTATAATTACTGGGGTTTTGGGTTACCACCACATGAGAATATGGGTATCAACCAGTCTTCCTCACTGCATTGGGATTGATTGGAGCTGCATGGGTAATGCCTGACCCTTGCCTCTCAATTCATGCCTGTGAGACTGTAAAAAATAGCCAAGCAGTGTACTCAGTGATCGCTGAGGGTACCAACAGTGGATACCCCAGCAATCAGACCTTTATCAAAAATTCATAGTATATCATGTGTGGAAAATACCATTAGAGGCAGAATATTGCAAAAACAATTACTATAACAAAAATATTGCACCATTTGGCTAATAAGAACTATCAAAGAATAAAGCAGACTTATAGTTACATGGGATATAGAGATTCTTCCCGCTTCTGTCAGCAATGAATGCATGTACAGTGCTCAGCATAAGTGAACACACGCCATTTGAAAATAAATATTTTCATCAATATCTCATTGAACACCAAAACAACTTCTAAAACTGTGTGAAGACTAAGTTTCATAGAACATTTTTTAAGCCATAACATAAAAGTAAGGTTAATAATATAGCTTTCATTACAAATTTTTCAGCTTTACTAAAATTAGTTGATGCGTTCAAAACTGCTTTCAAAACTTCTACATCTAGTATTTGTATGACCTGCATTATTTTTAAGGAAGAAACACCAAGATTTCTAGGCATAGAATGAACGAGTTGCCGAGATGTTGCAACATCTGTTGTTTCCACTCTTCAAGAATGACCTCTTATGGAGCCTGGATGCTACATGGAGACTAATGTTTACTTGTCTCTTCAGAACTTCCCGTAGGGGTGATTGGGTTCAGATCAGGAGACATATTTGGCCACTGAGACATACTTGGCCACTGAATCAATTTCAGCCTGTTCTTCTTCAAAGGCACAGAGTGATAGTTGCATCTTCTCTTTCAATATATAATAATAATTTTTTTATATAGCGCCAACATATTCCGCAGCACTTTACATTATAGAGGGGATTTGTACAGACAATAGACATTACAGCATAACAACAAACACAGATCAAAATAGATACCAAGACCAATGAGGGCCCTGCTTGCAAGCTTGCAATCTATGAGGAAAAGGGGAGACACGAAAGGTGGATGGTAACAATTGCTTTCATTCATATAAAGCTGCATGAACCAGTTAACAGCCTACATATGTAACAGTAGAGACACAGAGGGCTATTAAATGTATAAGGCATTTGAGAACATGATGCGAGGAACCTGATTATGGTTTAAGTTATTTGAATGGGCCACACAGGGATAGTTAGGTTAATGCTTTGACGCGGTAGGCCAGTCTGAACAAATGCATTTTTAGGGCACGCTTAAAACTGTGGGGATTGGGGATTCATCTATTAACCTGGGTAGTGAATTCCAAAGAATTGGCGTAGCATGTGAAAAGTCTTGGAGATGGGAGGTTCTGATTATGAGGATGTTAACCTCAGGTCATTAGCAAAATGGAGAGCACGGGTAGGGTGGTAGGCTGAGACCAGAGAGGAGATGTAGGGTGGTGCTGAGCTGTGGAGTGCTTTGTGGATGAGGGTAATAAGTTTGTACTGGATTCTGGAATGGATGGGTAACCAGTGTAAAGACTGGCACAAGGTAGAGGCATCGGTATAATGATTGGTGAGGAATATGATCCTGGCTGCAGCATTCAGGACAGATTGAGAGGGGAGAGCTTGGTAAAAAGGAAGCCGATTAGTAGAGAATTACAATAGTCCAGACGAGAATGAAAAAGAGAAACAGTAAGAGTTTTTGCAGTGTCGAAAGTCAGAAAAGGTCGAATTCTAGAAATGTTTTTGAGGTGCAGACAACAAGAGCAATCCACTGATCGGATGTGGGGGGCGAATGAAAGCTCAGAATAAAGTATGACCCCAAGGCAGCGGGTATGTTGCTAGGGAGTAATGGTGGAACCACACACGGAGGTGGCAATGTCAGGCAAAGATAGGTTAGTAGAGGGAGAAAACACGAGGAGTTCAGTTTTTGACAGGTTCAGTTTCAGTAGAGGGAGGACATGATGTTAGAGACAGCGGTAAGACAATTGGTGTTTTCTAAAAAGGCAGGTGTGATGTCAGGAGAAGAAGTATATAATTGGGTGTCATCTGCATAGAGATGGTACTGGAACCCAAATCTACTGATTGTTTGTCCAATAGGGGCGGTATGCAAAGAGAAAAGGAGGGGGTCTAGGACTGATCCTTGAGGAACCCCGACAGTAAGGGGAAGATGAGAGGAGGAACCAGCAAAGGATACAGTGAAAGAGCAGTCAGAAAGATAGGAGGAGAACCAGGAGAGAATGGTGTCCTTGAGGCTGATGGAGTGTAGCATAGTGAGGAGGAGCTGATGATCCACAGTGCTGAATGCTGCGGAGAGATCCAAGAGAATTAGTATGGAGCAGTGACCATTAAGGTACCTTCACACATAACGATTTCGTTAACAATATCGTTGCTTTTTGTGACGTAGCAACAATATCATTAACGAAATCATTATGCGTGACAGCGACCAACGATCAGGCCCCTGCTGGGAGATCGTTGGTCGTTGAGTAATGATCAGGACCTTTATTTGGTCGCTGATCACCCGCTGTCATCGCTGAATCAGCGTTTGTGACGCCGATCCAGCGATGTGTTCACTGGTAACCAGGGTAAACTTTGGGTTACTAAGCGCAGGGCCGCGCCGGCCGGCGATGACATCACCGCTGTGCTCTGCTTTACGGCTGGCCGGCGCTGACACAGTGCAGGGAAGCTGACGCCGGGGGACAGACACCGGAATGTAAGTATGTACTGTTTTTTTTTTTTTACTTTTACAACGGTAACCAGGGTAAACATCGGGTTACTAAGCACTGCCCTGCACTTAGTAACCCAATGTTTACCCTGGTTACCCGGGGACTTCGGCATCGTTGGTCACTAGAGAGCTGTCTGTGTGACAGCTCTCCAGCGACCACACAACGACCTAAACAGCGACGCTGCAGCGATTGGCATCATTGTCTATATCGCTGCAGCGTCGCTAAATGTGACGGTACCCTTAGATTTAGCTGTTACTAGATCATTAAGGACTTTAGTGAGGGCAGTTTCAGTACAGTGTAAAGAGCGGAAGCCAGATTGAAGAGGGTCGAGAAGAGAATTATCTGAGAGATAGCAGATAAGACGGGAGTGGACCAGGCATTGGAGGAGTTTAGAGATGAAGGGAAGATTAGAGACAGGTCTATAGTTAGCCGCACAGTTTTGGTAGAGGGATGGTTTTTTTAAGTAATGGATCTATGATGGCATGCTTAAATGAGGAGGGAAAGATACCGGGAGAGAGAGGTTGAATATTTTTGTTAGGTGAGCGGTGACAGCAGGGGAAAGGGACTGGAGGAGACGTGACGGAACGGGTCACTGGTGCAAGTGGTCCAGCAAGAAGATGCAAAGAGCCTGATTACTTCTTCTTCTTTGACTGTTCGAAGTCAGAGGTTGAGCTAGATGCAGTGGGGGAGGGAGGACAGTCCACGGTATGAGGGGATTGGGAGATAATTTCCTGACAGATATTGTCGATTTTTTCTTTGAAGTAATTGACCAGATCGTCAGCGCAATGATCCGTGGTTGGGGTCTGCTCTCTTGGGTTGAGTAGGGAATGAAAAGTCTCAAAGAGAAGTTTAGGGTTATTGGACAATGAGATGATGAGGGTGTTCAAATAGGTTTGTTTGGAGAGGTGAAGTGCAGAGTTGTATGTTTTCAGCCTAAACTTATAATGGATGAAATCTTAGGGTAGATTAGATTTTCTCCACAGACGTTCTGCGCACCTGGAGCACCGCCACAGGAAACGTGTTTGCAGCGTGTGCCACAGTTGTCACCGTCTGTGCCAAGTTGTTCTATGTGTAGGTGGTGCAATTTCATCCAGGCACTTTGCAGGGTTTCCTTGTAATGCGTCAATGCAGAATCAGGACATGAGAGGGAGGAGATAGGGGTCAATGATGACTGCAAGTTCTTCATAAGTTTCTGGGTGTTAATGGCCTGCATGTTTCTATAAGTGTGGAAAATGGGGGTGAGCTGAGCGGGATGGCAGTTCTTGATAGAGAATGAAAGAAGGTTGTGGTCAGAGAGCGGAAGAGGGGAGTTTGTGAAATCATCCACTGAGCAAAGCCGAGAGAAGACCAAGTCAAGGGATTTTCCATCTTCATGCTTTGGAGAGTTAATATGCTGCAAGAGGCCGTTAGAGATAAAAGGTGAGAAGCAGATGGGGAGAGGCGAAAAGCAATGGGGATGTTGAAATCACCCATGATGAGGGTGGGGATGTCATAGGAGAGAAAATGTGGAAGCCAGGTGGCAAAATGATCTAGGAACTGATGAGAGGGGCCGGGAGGACGATACACCACTGCCACTCGCATGGAGAAGGGGATGTAGAGTCTGACCACATGGACCTCAAAAGAAGGGAAGACAAGTGAGGGTACTTGGGGAATAACCTGGAAGGAGCATTTGGTTGATAGTAGCAGACCAATGCCTCCACCTGCTCTGTTGTCCGATCTTGGGGTATGGGAAAAGTGTAGTCCACCATATGAAAGAGCAGCAGCAGCGGTGGTGTCTGACTGCTGGATCCAGGATTCAGTAAGAGCTAGGAGGTTAAGAGAATTAGAAAGGAAGAAGTCATGGATGAAGGGATGTATATTACACACAGAGCGAGAATTCCAAAGGGCACAATTGAAAGAGACAGAAGTCATGCAGGGAATATTAATTTGGATAGAGGGGTTTCTGAGTGTAGCAGTTGGGAGGTTTGACTTGCTTTAACATGGGGAACCGGGGTTGGGAGAGATGTCTCCTGCGACTAGGAGAAGGAGGATAGAAAGAGTGAGCAGATGGTTAAGTGATTTGTGAGAGCGTCTTGTGTGTTGGATGGTGGGACTAAATGGATCCGCGCTGTTTAGCAATGTGAACAGAGCATAGCTGCTATACATAGGAGAGGAAAGGACGCAGGGGCCGATATGGCTGTAGTGTAAAGAGTTAATGCAAGGGCGGTGAATGTGAGTGAATGCAGCAGCCAGGATATAGATTATACAAATGGATATGGTGAATATTTCTTGTGTTCCAAATGTACCGGGAATAAATTTATTTAATTGTCTTACCTGTCTCCTGCCCTGTCTAACTGCCATGTTAATACTGCCAGTACTTTGATGAAATGTGCCTTGATTAAATGTGCACGAATGCCCCCCCCCCCGCATGAATGCTTCCCCAAGCTATGTCTCAATTTATAGGAGGCTAGCTCTTAGATCTTACTCTTTTTATATATATATATATATAAAGAGAGAGAGAGAGAGAGCAGTACATCTGTCAATTCATGATACCAACAATGACATGTAGCTCCCTGACACCAGCAGCACTTATGCAGGCCCACATAAGGTCACTTCCATCACCATGTTTCACTGTAGGCACCATGAATTTTTCTTTGCACTCCTCACATTTGCGATGGCATACAGTTTTGAAGCCATCAGTTCCAAAAACATTTATCTTGGTCTCATCACTTAAGAGAATTGAGTCACAAGAAAACACTCACCCCGGTTTGACTTTCCAATTCTTTAGCTAATTGAAGTGAACTTGCATGCTAATTTTCTTCAATCCATCTTTTCAGAACACACTACTGTTTAGGTGTTAACTTCCATAATCGGCCTGGACGTCTCTGTGTGGTTGCAGTTCCATCTTTGTTAAAAAATTGTATCACTTTTGTTCCAGTATTCTGACTGAACGTAAAGCTTTTCTGATCTTCTTCTAGCTTTCACCTTCCTTTTATAAATAAAATTCTTTTTTTTCTCAGGTCTTATGACATTTTTCTCCCATGTGGTGCCATTGCTGATAGCATTAAATATGAAGGGGTTTTCTTTCTTAAATAATGCTTAATTTCAGTTAACTGTCTGCTGGTTAATGAATATTTAGATTTTTATATGGTTGAATTATTGTTAATTAGAATTTTGTTTTCTAAACTTTAGTTTTGCTTCTAAGACTTTCAGTGGTACGTACTCATTTTTGCAACATGGTCCCAAATGAATTTGTTAAGAATATTACTTTTTTGGGGTGTATAAATAACAAATCTTTTTTTCAATCATCGGCCTATATTTGTGGTAATATTAAGTAGTATGGTATCCAATAGAAAATGTTACTTCTGGAAGGAACAAAAGGTTTTCTGACAAATCTGTTGAAGTGCATTTATTTATGCTGATAGGAATAAGGAGGGGTGGGAGCAGAAATAACTTCTTGAGTACAGTGGACTCATAAGTATAGACTTTATACAGTAACTCATATCTACCAGTATAGGAGTGTATTCTATGATATCTTCTTTTAATATGCTACTCAAAAACAGGAGAACATAGTCTGTTGACAGTTCCATGTTAACGATTGTAACCTTTCTGTATAACTACTTTGTACAAATTGATTAAATATTACCTTTTTCCAACTAGTAATGGCTTGATTACAATATAACACACATTTTAAATTTCCTCTAGTGTATTCTGTGCAGAGTCAGGCATCTGCTCTGGGGGAAAAATATTTGGCAAGGATTTCTGATCTGATTCTTATTTTAATGTCTGAAATCAGAAGAGTAAGATGGTTTTTCCACCACGTTGGTCCACCAAACATATATAGTAAAGAGAGTCAAACCGTTGCATCAAAAGTTTTATGGTACAGTAACTCTCATTCACATCACATCTGTAACCTACTCTTACTGTGAATGGGACAAAATACATCCAGTTTTTCGAATTATGGGGTTAGCAGTGGAGCATCCACCAATCAATATTTTATGACTAATGTGAGTTTTTATGACTTGCCAGCTAAACCACAAAATTATCATGGTCATCAATATCTAAAGCGAAAATACATTTTATTAAAAAATATTTCAGTCAGCAATATTTTTATTATCAAGTCAGCTCCATTTTTTAACTTTTTTTGTATGGCAGTTGGAGCTTTAACTACAGTGGCTTGTGAAAGTTTTTACCTATTTTGTTACATTACAACCTATGTAAAATACAGCTTTGGCAAAAATTAAGAGACCACCACATCAAAACCCTGTCATGGGCAGCACAATCTCCAGACCTGAACCCCATTGAAAACCGCTGGAGTGTAATCAAAAGGATGATGTATAGTCACAAGCCATCAAACAAAGAAGAACTGCTTAGATTTTTGCACCAGAAGCAGTGTCAAAGACTGGTTGGAAGCATGCCAAGACGCATGAAAGCTGGGATTAAACATCATGGTTATTCCACAAAATATTGATTTCTGAACTCTTCCTGAGTTAAAACATTAGCATTGTTGTTTCTAAATGATTATGAACTTGTATTCTTTGCATTATTTGAGGTCTGAAAGAACTGTTTTTTTTTTATTTTGACCATTTTTTCTTTTTCAGAAAAAAAAATCAAAATGTATTGCTTGGAAATTCGGAGACATGTTGTCAGAAGTTTATAGAATAAAAGAACAATTTACATTTTACTCAAAAATATACCTATAAAGAGAAAATTCAGACAAACTAAACATTTTGCAGTTGTCTCTTAATTTTTGCCAGAGCTGTATTTTTGTAAATCAATTTGTGTGCGATGCATCAGCACTAAATAGTCTAAGTTGTTGAAGTGAAGTGAGAAAAATATAGGTATAAATTCAATTTATGGGGATCAAAACACTAAAAATTGGCATGTGCATATCTATTTACTCTTTTGCGACTAAGCCCCTAAAAAATTCTGGTGCAGGCAATTCCCTTCATTAGTCATATGCTTAATGAAAGGAAGTCCACCTGTCTGCAATCTATATGGTCTGTCAGTATATATTCACCTTTTCTGAAAGGCCAAAAAGGCTGCAACACCACTAAGCAAGAGGCACCACTAACCAAACAAAACCATGAAGACCAAGGAGTAATAATGGGTGAACCCGAATAGTAAAGTTCAAGGTCCGTACCGAACACCTACTGTTTGAGCACAAACTTCTCCAGGAAGCTGCTGTTACTGTTCGGTTTCAGCACCCTGAACATCTGGTGTGGTTTGCATGACAGTGCTAGAAACAAAGGCTGCTCTGAATGGCAGTAAAAATTTTACCTCCGGTCACAGGCATCGGCTAATGAGAGAGTATTACTATGCCTGCTGTCCCTGATCACAGCGGGACCAGGGGCCGCTGATGGGAGTATCCACTGCAGTTCATTGGGCCACTCACAGTGAACAGTGGGAAAACAGCTTCAATGACCAGCGGTGAACTCTATGACTTCACCTCTAGTCACTGAAGCTGCGCTCATAGCACCTCATTCTCATGTGATTTACATGGGATGGGATACTCCCATCAGCAGTACTTGGTCTCACTATGTACAGCGATAGCAGGCATAGTAGTACTGCCTCAACAGCCGATGCATGTGACCTGAGGTAAACTTTTTACCGCCTGTCAGAGAGCTGCGGCTCCCACACTGTCAGTTGGCAGCATGAGCCAGCATCTGTGGTCGCGGTTCAAAGGCAGTGTTTGCCACGCTGTCATGAGAGCATGACAAGTAACAGATGTTTGGGCCCTCCATTCATCTGAATGTGGTCTGGGTTCAGATAGTGTTCTAGTACCCAAACCAGACTTTTTTTAAATGTGCAACCGAACCCGCCAGACCTGAACATCCAGGGGTTCACCCATAACTACCCAGGAAATCTCCAAACAAGTTAGGGACAAAGTTGTTGAGAAGTACCAGTCAGGGTTGAGCTATAAAAAAATATACCAGTCTCTGATGATCCCCGGAGCACCATCAAATCAAATATTATCAAATGGACAAAACACAAATAAAAATACAATAAATCTGCTAAGAGAGGGCTGCCCACCAAAACTCTAAGCCCGGTCAAGTTGGGCTTTAATCAGAGATGCAGCACAGAGACTAAAGGTAACACTGGAGGAGCTGCAGAGCTCCCAAGCAAAGACAGGAGTATCTGTCCATATGACCACAATAAGCCAGACAGAAGAAGTATGGAAGAGTGGACAGAAAAAAGCTTTTACTTGCACACAAAAATTGTAAGGCTCTTTTTGAGTTTGCTAAGGCTGGGTTCACATTGCGTTAGTGGGTGTCCGCTGATGGAATCCGTTTCATGGCGCAATTAACGCAATGTACGGATCCGTTAGCGCACCCATTGACCGCAATGTATTTAACGCATCGCTAACGTATGCCATTTTTGGCATGCGTTAGCGATGTCCCATTATTTTCTGACGGACCTCGAACGCTGCTTGCAGCGTTCGAGGTCCGTTTCTCGCTAGCGCAGATCGGGCATCTGCGCTAGCAGGAGCGCTAAACGCAATCTCTTTTTGTACATTGCGTTAGCGCTTTCCATTAGTGTATGCGCTAAATGGATTGCACTAACGCAATGTGAACCTAGCCTTAAGCCATGTGGCAAACAACCGAAATATATGGTGGAAGGTGCTGTGGTCAAATGAGACTAAAATTGAATTTTTTGAGCAACAGGGAAAATGATTTGAGTCAAGAGGAAGATGGATGGTGCAAAATACACAGATATTCTTGAGCAACACCTGTTTCAGTATGTCAGTGATTTGAGACTGGGAAGGAGGCTTACCTTCCAACAAGACAATGATCCAAAGCATACTGCTAAAGCAATACTCACGTGGTTTAAGGGGAAATGTGTAAATGTTTTGGAGTGGCCTAGTCAAAGCACAGACCTTACTTCAATTGAGAATCTGTGGTCAGACTTTATGATTGCTGTTTAACAGAGTAAACCATCTAACTTGAAGGAGTTGGAACAGTTTTGTCTTGAGTACTGGCGAAAAATCCCAGTTGCAAGATGTGGAAAACTCATAGAGACTTATCAAAAGTGACTTGCAGCTGTAATTGCCACAAAAGGGTGCTATTAGAAGTACTGACTTTAGGGGAGTGAAAAGGTATGCACACTGGAGGTTACAGTTATTTTGTCTTACTTGTTGGTTGATTCACGATAAAAAGAAAACCAAATGTTCACAATTGTGAGCATGTTCTTTTAATGAACTGATGTAAACCCTAAAAGAAAAACTGTGACATTCCAGGTTGTGAGGCAGCAAAACATGAAAAATGTCAGGGGAGGGAGAGGATGAGATTGAATACTTTTGCAAGCCACTATATGTTACTAAAATTTCACCCAATATAATTACATTTTGTATGTTTTGCAAAGGGGAAAATGGAAAGAAATAAGAATAATGTCCACACCCTCATGATTTAATTTACTTCACCCACTTAAATCTACAGTAATGATTACTTTAGGGGCATCATAATGTGTTGGGAGCACTGTGGGGGAATCAAACTTTGCCTAGGGGTATCATACTAGGAGGGGTTCTGTGGGAGCAAATTGTGTGAGAGAATTCACTGTTGATGTATCATACTGTGAATGGGGAGCATTTTTTCACACTGTGTGGTGGCCATGAAAGGGCTATTGTAAAGGGTAAATACATTGAGGGGCTGCAGTAGGTATACAAATAATGTGTTCATGCAACGATACATGTACCTCTCTCCCTGTCTTTAAAATTTGCCAGATATACTATTCTGTGTCTGCGCCATAAGCCCAACTAATCTGCCTATTATATTTTTTGTGGAGGAAGGGAAATCCGGGGATGGGGTGTGAACCAATTATAGATTTTGGTATTGGGTACCAACATTTCTAAGCATGCCACTGGATAGCCTTATAGTATTTACAATCAGAAACCAAATGTTCCTTGACCCAACAGTTATATGAAGAGTGAAAACCAGATTGTCCTGGCAGCAGCTTATTTGCACCAACTTTAAAAGGACTGGGCATGTTGAAATGCAACTGTGGTGAGTTAAGGCCCCGTCACACACAGCGAGATCGCTAGCGAGATCGCTGCTGAGTCACGAGTTTTGTGATGCAACAGCGATCTCAGTAGCGATCTCGCTATGTGTGACACGTACCAGCGATCAGGCCCCTGCTGTGAGATCGCTGGTCGTGTCGGAATGGCCTGGGCCATTTTTTGATCGTTGAGGTCCCGCTGACATCGCTGAATCGGCGTGTGTGACGCCGATTCAGCGATGTCTTTGCTGGTAACCAGGGTAAACATCGGGTAACTAAGCGCAGGGCCGCGCTTAGTAACCCGATGTTTACCCTGGTTACCATCGTTAAAGTAAAAAAAACAAACGCTACATACTTACCTACCGCTGTCTGTCCCCGGCGCTCTGCTTCTCTGGTCTGGCTGTGAGCGCCGGTCAGCCGGAAAGCAGAGCGGTGACGTCACCGCTCTGCTTTCCGGCCGCTGTGCTCACAGCCAGACCAGAGAAGCAGAGCGCCGGGGACAGACAGCGGTAGGTAAGTATGTAGCGTTTGTTTTTTTTACTTTAACGATGGTAACCAGGGTAAACATCGGGTTACTAAGCGCGGCCCTGCGCTTAGTTACCCGATGTTTACCCTGGTTACCGGGGACCTCGGGATCGTTGGTCGCTGGAGAGCTGTCTGTGTGACAGCTCTCCAGCGACCAAACAGCGACGCTGCAGCGATCCGGATCGTTATCGGTATCGCTGCAGCGTCGCTATGTGTGACGGGGCCTTAATGCGTATTAGGTTGTCAGTTCAAAAAGACTTCCTCGGACGGACTTGGCACAAGCCACTCAGTCTTGCAGATCCTACAGTCAGGTCTTCACTCTTTAACATCAAACAGGAATCTGGTCTCACAATGGAGCCTGTCATGATCCCAATGGCAGGGGATCACAAAAGGACAAGCACAAAAAATAGAACAAGCTCTAGGGTGATGGAAACTGAGCTGACCGCGATCCTGAACCTAATTCACACAACTAGCAGTAGCCGGGGAACGTGCCTACGATGATTCTAGACGTCTTGCGCCAGCCGAAGGACTAGCTTCCCCTATTAGAAGAAACAAAGACCTCTCTTGCCTCTAGAGAAACACCCCACAGAAATAGCAGCCCCCCACATGTAATGACGGTGAAATGAGAGGAAAGCACACACGTAGTAATGAAAACAGATTCAGCAAAATGAGGCCCGCTAAAACTAGATAGCAGAGGATACAAAAGTGAACTGCGCGGTCAGAGAAAAACCCTACAAAAAACCATCCTGAAATTACTTGAACTCATGTGCCAACTCATGGAACATGAGGAGTAATATCAGCCCACTAGAGCAACCAGCAACAAGGAATCACATAACTGCAAGCTGGACTAAAACAAAAATAAAGCAAAACGTGGAACAGGAAAATCAAAAACTTAGCTTGTCCTGAAGATTACAGAAGCGGAAAGCAGAGGTAACAAGACACACTGATTACATTGATCGCCAGCGAGGAAATGACAAGAAAGCCAGGTTAAATAGGAAACTCCCATATCCTGATAGAACAGGTGGACACCAGAGACCGCAGAGAACACAAGTCACCCAGTACCATCTGTAACCACCAGAGGGAGCCCAAAAACAGAATCCACAACAGTACCCCCCCCTTGAGGAGGGGTCACCGAACCCTCACGAGAACCACCAGGGCGACCAGGATGAGCCCTATGAAATGCACGGACCAAATCAGCAGCATGAACATCAGAGGCAGCCACCCAAGAATTATCCTCCTGACCATAACCCCTCCACTTGACCAAATACTGAAGTTTCCGTCTGGAAACACGAGAATCCAAGATCTTCTCCACAACATACTCCAATTCTCCCTCCACCAGCACCGGAGCAGGAGGCTCAAGCGAAGGAACAACAGGTACCTCATACTTCCGCAACAACGACCGATGGAACACATTATGAATAGCAAACGATGCCGGGAGATCCAAACGAAACGACACAGGGTTAAGAATTTCCAAGATCCTATAGGGACCGATGAACCGAGGCTTGAACTTAGGAGAAGAGACCTTCATAGGAACAAAACGAGAAGACAACCACACCAAGTCCCCAACACGAAGTCGAGGACCCACGCGGCGACGGCGATTAGCAAACTGCTGAGCCCTCTCCTGGGACAACTTCAAATTGTCCACCACATGACTCCAAATCTGATGCAACCTATCCACCACCATGTCCACTCCAGGACAATCAGAAGGCTCCACCTGACCAGAGGAAAAACGAGGATGAAACCCCGAATTACAAAAGAAAGGAGAAACCAAGGTAGCAGAACTAGCCCGATTATTAAGGGCAAATTCGGCAAGCGGCAAAAAGGTAACCCAGTCATCTTGATCAGCAGAAACAAAACACCTTAAATAAGTTTCCAAGGTCTGATTAGTTCGTTCCGTCTGGCCATTCGTCTGAGGATGGAATGCAGACGAAAAGGACAAATCAATGCCCATCTTAGCACAGAACGTCCGCCAAAATCTAGACACAAACTGGGATCCCCTGTCAGAAACAATGTTCTCCGGAATCCCATGCAAACGAACCACGTTCTGAAAAAACAGAGGGACCAACTCAGAGGAGGAAGGTAACTTAGGCAAGGGTACCAGATGAACCATCTTAGAAAAGCGGTCACACACAACCCAGATGACGGACATTTTTTGAGAGACAGGGAGATCCGAAATAAAGTCCATGGAAATGTGCTTCCAAGGCCTCTTCGGGATAGGCAAAGGTGACAACAATCCACTGGCCCGAGAACAGCAAGGCTTAGCCCGAGCGCAAACTTCACAAGACTGCACAAAAGAACGCACATCCCTCGACAAGGAAGGCCACCAAAAAGACTTGGCCACCAAGTCTCTAGTACCAAATATTCCAGGATGACCTGCCAACGCAGAAGAATGGACCTCGGAGATGACTCTACTGGTCCAATTATCCGGAACAAACAGTCTTTCAGGCGGACAACGATCAGGTTTATCCGCCTGGAACTCCTGCAAAGCACGTCGCAAGTCTGGGAAGACAGCCGACAAAATCACCCCATCCCTAAGGATACCAGTGGGCTCAGAATTTCCAGGGGAATCAGGCACAAAACTCCTAGAAAGAGCATCCGCCTTCACATTCTTTGAACCTGGCAGGTATGAAACCACAAAATCGAAACGGGAGAAAAACAGTGACCAACGAGCCTGTCTAGGATTCAGACGCTTGGCAGACTCAAGGTAAATCAGATTTTTGTGATCAGTCAAGACCACCACACGATGTCTAGCACCCTCAAGCCAATGACGCCACTCCTCAAATGCCCACTTCATGGCCAAAAGCTCCCGATTACCAACATCATAATTCCGCTCAGTGGGCGAAAACTTTCTAGAAAAGAACGCACATGGCTTCATTACCGAGCAATCGGAGCTTCTCTGTGACAAAACCGCCCCCGCTCCAATCTCAGAAGCATCAACCTCAACCTGAAAAGGAAGCGAAACATCTGGCTGACGCAACACAGGAGCAGAAGAAAACCGGCGCTTAAGTTCCTGAAAGGCCTCCACAGCCACAGGAGACCAATCAGCAACATCAGCACCCTTCTTAGTCAGATCCGTCAAAGGCTTAACAACACTTGAAAAATTAGTTATGAAACGACGATAAAAATTAGCAAAGCCCAAGAACTTCTGTAGACTCTTAAGAGATGTAGGCTGCGTCCAGTCACAAATAGCTTGAACCTTGACGGGATCCATCTCAATAGTAGAAGGGGAAAAAATATACCCCAAAAAAGAAATCTTCTGGACTCCAAAGAGACACTTTGAACCTTTTACAAACAAAGAATTGGCCCGCAGGACCTGAAACACCTTCCTGACCTGCTGAACATGGGACTCCCAGTCATCAGAAAAAACCAAAACATCATCCAAATACACAATCATAAATTTATCCAGATATTCACGGAAAATATCGTGCATAAAGGACTGGAAGACAGAAGGAGCATTAGAAAGTCCAAAAGGCATCACCAAATACTCAAAATGGCCCTCAGGCATATTAAATGCGGTTTTCCACTCATCACCCTGCTTAATCCGCACAAGATTATACGCACCCCGAAGATCAATCTTAGTGAACCATTTAGCCCCCTTAATGCGAGCGAACAAATCAGTCAACAATGGCAAAGGATACTGATATTTGACCATAATCTTATTCAAAAGACCGTAATCTATACAAGGCCTCAAGGAACCATCTTTTTTGGCCACGAAAAAAAAACCTGCTCCCAAAGGAGACGAAGATGGACGGATATGTCCCTTTTCCAAGGACTCCTTAACATAATCCCGCATAGCAGTATGCTCTGGCACTGACAGATTGAACAAACGACCTTTAGGAAATTTACTGCCAGGAATCAAATCTATAGCACAATCGCAATCCCTGTGAGGAGGAAGCGAATTGAGCTTAGGCTCCTCAAAAACATCCCGATAATCAGACAAAAATACAGGAACCTCAGAAGGAGTAGATGAAGCGATAGAAATCGGAGGTGCATCATCATGAACCCCCTGACATCCCCAGCTTAACACAGACATCGTTTTCCAGTCCAAGACTGGATTATGAGTTTGTAACCATGGCAGACCAAGCACTAAGACATCATGTAAATTATACAGTACCAGGAAGCGAATCACCTCCTGATGAACGGGAGTCATACGCATGGTCATTTGTGTCCAGTACTGAGGTTTATTCATAGCCAAAGGTGTAGAGTTAATTCCTTTCAAAGGAATAGGGACTTCCAGAGGCTCCAGACTAAACCCACAGCGGTTGGCAAATGACCAATCCATAAGACTCAGGGCAGCGCCTGAATCCACATAGGCATAGACGGAAATGGCTGATAATGAACAAATCAGAGTCACAGACAGAATGAACTTAGACTGTAAAGTACTAATGGCAACAGACTTATCAACCTTTTTTGTGCGTTTAGAGCATGCTGATATAACATGAGCTGAATCACCACAATAAAAACACAACCCATTTTTCCGCCTATAGTTTTGCCGTTCACTTCTGGACTGAATTCTATCACATTGCATTGTCTCAGGTGCCTGTTCAGAAGACACCGCCAAATGGTGCACAGGTTTGCGCTCCCGTAAACGCTGATCAATCTGAATAGCCATAGTCATAGACTCATTCAGACCTGTAGGCGCAGGGAACCCCACCATAACATCTTTAATGGCCTCAGAAAGGCCATCTCTGAATTTTGCAGCCAGAGCGCACTGATTCCACTGAGTAAGCACCGACCATTTCCGAAATTTCTGACAATATATTTCTGCTTCATCTTGCCCCTGAGAGAGAGCCAATAAAGCTTTTTCAGCCTGAATCTCTAGGTTAGGTTCCTCATAGAGCAAACCCAATGCCAGAAAAAACGCATCCACATTGAGCAACGCAGGATCCCCTGGTGCCAATGCAAATGCCCAATTCTGAGGGTCACCCCGCAGGAAAGATATTACAATCTTGACTTGCTGAGCAGGGTCTCCAGAGGAGCGAGATTTCAAAGAAAGAAACAACTTGCAATTGTTCCTAAAATTCAGAAAACTATATCTATCTCCAGAAAAAAACTCTGGGATAGGAATTCTAGGTTCAGACATAGGAGCATGCACAACAAAATCTTGTATATTTTGAACCTTAGCAGCAAGATTATTCAGGCTGGAAGCCAAACTCTGGACGTCCATGATAAACAGCTGAGGTCAGAGCCATTCAAGGATTAAGAGGAGGTAAGACGCAGCCAGGCTGCAATTAAGGCTAGGCAGCAAACTCTGAGGGAAGGAATAAAAAAAAAAACTTCCTCAGACTACTTTTCCTCCTACTTCAGCCAATACGATTACCACTTTGCTGGCCGGCGATATACTGTCATGATCCCAATGGCAGGGGATCACAAAAGGACAAGCACAAAAAATAGAACAAGCTCTAGGGTGATGGAAACTGAGCTGACCGCGATCCTGAACCTAATTCACACAACTAGCAGTAGCCGGGGAACGTGCCTACGATGATTCTAGACGTCTTGCGCCAGCCGAAGGACTAGCTTCCCCTATTAGAAGAAACAAAGACCTCTCTTGCCTCTAGAGAAACACCCCACAGAAATAGCAGCCCCCCACATGTAATGACGGTGAAATGAGAGGAAAGCACACATGTAGTAATGAAAACAGATTCAGCAAAATGAGGCCCGCTAAAACTAGATAGCAGAGGATACAAAAGTGAACTGCGCGGTCAGCGAAAAACCCTACAAAAAAACATCCTGAAATTACTTGAACTCATGTGCCAACTCATGGAACATGAGGAGTAATATCAGCCCACTAGAGCAACCAGCAACAAGGAATCACATAACTGCAAGCTGGACTAAAACAAAAATAAAGCAAAACGTGGAACAGGAAAATCAAAAACTTAGCTTGTCCTGAAGATTACAGAAGCGGAAAGCAGAGGTAACAAGACACACTGATTACATTGATCGCCGGCGAGGAAATGACAAGAAAGCCAGGTTAAATAGGAAACTCCCATATCCTGATAGAACAGGTGGACACCAGAGACCGCAGAGAACACAAGTCACCCAGTACCATCTGTAACCACCAGAGGGAGCCCAAAAACAGAATCCACAACAGGAGCCCCCTCTGGGTTGTGCCTTTGGTGTAGCTGCTGTCCAACGGACTGTGCCTGAGGCAAGGATATTCAAACTAGCTGAGTTATTAACAGAAGGGACAGAAAAAGAACGCAATACCATAAACACTGGAATCGCCAAGGGTCGGATAATAGAAGGTCTCAAGCAGTACAAGTCCCAGCCACGCCATTTTACCATTTTCATGTTTGCGTTGTGCCTATGCTGTCTATTGTCATTGACCTTGACCTCTCCTCCATCACTAGTGCTGCCCACAGAGTGAATACGGTAGTGTCGGCAACCAAAGCAGATATCACTGGAGCAGGTCCAAGTAGTGATGTAACAATGTAACATGAAGTATCACTCAATATTATGAACTAAGATTATGAACTAATCCCAGGATATACAGTAGTTGATTTACATTGTGTCAAAGTCAAGAAACAAAACATAATTTTCCTTTTCATAATATGTGATCTTTTTTTCTGCCCAACTGGGAAAAATACATACCTCTGGGAATACATAAATACTATATAATGTCAAAACAAGATGGTTATAATTTAGTAGCCTTTTACCAATTCCAAGCTTTAAAGGAATATTTTAGTTTTTTTTATATTATCGGAAGTAAAATGGGATTTTTTTTCAAAACATGTTCAAACATAAAATGTGATCACATCTGTACCAGATAAAAAAAGGATTAACGCTCACATATTCAATTCATTATGACGTTTTTGTAAGGAATTTCCATTTTGAGGATACGTTCTTATGAGTGCCAAGTATTATGTCAAGTGCCAACATGTTATGCGACCACCCACTCTATCTTGCTATACATACTGTATTTTTTATCTTGTCTTCAAAATAAGTTGACAAGTTTGTACATCATGTTATTTTGAATTGGGAAGATCTAGAATAATCTTTAATATCCAACTATGTCTCATTGTTTTGTATGCAAAAACATACATGAAGGATGAAAGATTAATGCTTTGGCTGTGTACTTTTGTTCTGAACTGTAATAAATATAGCAACACCCAACAGTGATTATATCAGAATTTAATTTATCACTCTTATAACATGTGTTATTATCTTTCTTTGTGTCTGGAGAATTAATCTGTTTAACTAAAAATTTCCAAATTAACATATTTTTCGGATTATGACAGACTTTTTCCCAAGAAAATTGGGAGGAAAAAGGGGGTGCATCTTATAATCTGGAGGTATCTTACATGGGGGGGTGGCAACGGTGGAGTGGGGCCACAAGAGTCAGGGTCACTTGATTAAGGAGGTAGATGGCGGCAGGAGGAGTGAGGCAATGCTGCGGGCCCTGTCCTCTTAGAAGACATCGGCGCCGGTGAGTGGAGGTCCCCTCTCCAGTACCTATCCCTGTGATGGACTTTGGGAAAATGGCCATCAGAGCCGACACATGCGCAGATTGAGATCTCGAGAGATGATTAAACATGATTAAAAGTGCGCAGTCACCTGGGACGCGTCAATGCTGTGTGTCATGCAAGCTGTACTGCTGGTTTTGTAGGTTCTTTAAGAATTTTGGGTGAATAAAATATTCCTGGTTCGTGGACCTGGATTTTATTCATTTGCAAACCATAGAGGTGTCTGCAATGGAGTTTTAGATTTGGCTTCATATATATTATGCATTAATTATATAAATATGTCATTGTGTTTCACATCAGATTTTGAGCTTACAATGAAGGTTTTAAAGGCTGTTACCTATCAACCATAGGATTTCATTGTCAGAAAAGTGTACACTAAACAAAAACTGGGCCAGTGTATGCTATCTTTTGGCATATGCTGAGTGCATAAGATGGCGTTTACATGTCAAAGACAATTGTCTTGGAATAATCCTAGCATATACCTCTGATGTGCAGATAAACGAGATATAAACATAGCCATAAATTCTCCCTAAAATGCTTCTTGAACAATCAAATTTATTGCTTGTTTATATGAGCTAAGATCATGATAACATTTAAACTGTGCAGAAAAATATATATAAGCATCTCAGAAAGGCAGGAGACAGAGCGTTTATGCCTTTAGCATGACTGGAAGCGAGTGGGAAAGATGAGATGATATCCCACCATGTTTCCCTACATCACAGAATAAGAACGAGGCTCTTAAAAAATGTAAAAGATATGTTTAGTTCTAGTGGATTTGTTGATCTAGCAAAGAATAGAAGAAAAAAAACATTGATGTTTATTACTTGTAAGTTCTAAGTCAACAAAGTGCTGTGGGGTTAGGGAGCACATCCAAAATCTATTTCTTGCTTCAATCAAAAATAGAGTCGGACACAATGTAATTAATCAACCATGTTTTTTTCTCTTCTACGAAGATACGTTATAGACACCTGAGTTATCTATTCCATAGGGCATGCTCCCAATAAACTGTCAGACAGGGGCTCCCTCTGTCCCCTAGGCTTGCTTCCATCCAATACAATGGTCTCGTCCCATATCCAAATTAATCTATTTATACAATGTAAAATGTAATTAGTAATGCTGCCAACACCTTGTCTGTTTTCAAGTCTTTTGAGTGGAATTCATAGAGCGACATAAAGAGGATAAATACTTGCCACTTATTTTTGCCATATAAGCCACATATACTTTAACATGAACATCAAAACTATCATGTCTCTTATGTAAGTAGTTTTAATTTCATTGGTTTGCAATCTGCTTATGTGATAATGTAGTGTTTCCTCATCACAGGGACTTAAAGGGGAGAGAGGACAGACTGGGTCCTTCGGGCCAAAAGGAGAGAGAGGAGAGCGGGTAAGTAGCAGTCGGGTAAATATTCTTTTATTCCTTTTTTATTATGCGCTGTTGTACTATACACTTATAAAGAATAGATATACCTGGTTTATTGCGAATGTCCACCAAGAACACGTGTCTATTGCCAGGTCCAGTTTTTAGATTATGTACAAGTTAATATAAAATCTATCATGTCTAGAAATAAGCAAATAAATTAGAATAGAAAACAATTCTAGTCAAAATTTTTCAAAAATCCGAGGAATTTTGGTAACTCTCTCTAGCACACAGTCAGCAACTTGGTGGACGCTGGCCACCAGAGGCAATCAATAAGTTTTAAAAAAAATCTAAAAATTTGTATACTTACTTCTCTGGCCTCTTCACTACTCACTGCCACCTGTTCGATAATTTCCGTATCTTCTGATCTGTCGTCGCTCATGCTGGAATCTTTGGGCCTCTCACGCTGAGCTGGAATTTCAACTTTAATAACACCTGGTAGGGTTACGCATATGCTTGCCGAAAGTCATAAAACATATCGTGATGTCATGACGCCATGACCTCCTGCGCACTTGTGCAGAACCAAGTGCGAGCATCGGGAGATCATTAGATCCAGTGAGGACCAGACCAGTGGTGGTGAGAAGTTAAGGGCCTGGAGAAGTAAATGGTGAAGTGAGTATAAGGAGAAACCCCAGAGCCTAATAAGGGACATTAAATTCATTGAAAATTATATTTCCTACAAATCGAATTTACCGGGAAAAAACTCGCTAAGTGGTGAATTTGAATTCTGCCTGATCTTTACTTGTGGCTCATGACTAATGTCTCTTTGGCTCTATTCAGATCTAGTTTTTATCATCCCACAAAAGGATATTTCGATAGTAGTCTTCAAAGTGTACCTTCAAACAGTTATAACAAATGCAAATGTATAGGCGTAACATAGCTTACATAGCGTATGCCAACAGAACACTTGTAATTTCTCTATAGGGTCCTATCCTCCAGATCAAATTCTGAGACGTTATTACCTATTTTATTTATAAACTTGTTTTTCATCATAGGGGGCAGATTGCATCCGAACTTCAGCAAGTGGACCTCTACAGGTAGATGTAATACACGGCATAAATATTTATCTGTAGTTGTTAATGAAAACCAGTGGTAGAGATATAGGAGTTTTAAGGTGCTCTCAAATCATTTTTAGGAGCTCAAAGCCAGCCATTAATATAAAGAATAGAGAATATTGAAACATGCATGTTAACCTTAAATGCTGTAGCATGTGAGACCACTGATGGTTAGGAGCATGAGTGGTCTTGTTCAGCAAAAAGCTATGATGTTCATCAGATCGTTAACTGATGTGAACTCTAATACTAAGATGCTGCCTTTAACATGACAGTTGGAAGCTATACAGGTTATAGATATGATAAATCTATCACTGGTTAAGGGGGCAGCCAAGATAAGCTCAAGCTACCCTTGTGAAATAACATTACACCACTGAATGTGCATTAATATCAGAATAGTAAATATATAACTATTTACTTTTCAGTGTGCCGAAGGAGTAAAGGGAGAAAAGGGCGAGCGAGGAATGGAGGTGAGCTCGTGGCATCAACCTTAAATATTTACTTAATTCACAAGAGCGCAACAGTTTTGTTACTTCACAGCTTAGACAGTTTTGCTTTTTTAGAAGTTGTTTTTAGGAAAATCCAGATTTTTTTTAAGTCTCTTAAATGCCATTATTCATATTTATCATTTCCTAAAACCAGCGATGTTTACAATAACATTTAAAGAGAACCTGACCTGTTAAATAGGCGGCATTCATATCAGGCAGGCTCTTTAATTATAGAAAGCTATATTTTACTCTAAAATACTGTGGTTTTCCAAAGTAAAAAAAAACATAGTGTTATAAATCGAGCCAGGCACAGGGACATTAGGCTCCTTCTTGCTTCCCCCACCCAACTTGGTTTGGTTGACAAGTCTCTCCTTATAAACAAATAGGAAGAGACCTGTCAATGAAACCAAGTTGGGCAGGAAGATAAAGGAGGGAGCTGCTTATTACACTAATAGTTATTCTCAAGCTAAGTTTTTTCTGAAACATCACAATATCCAATAGAAGGGAGCCAATCTAAATTTCATACTACCCTTGGTGTAAGCAGCATGAAATGGTCTCATTATCCCCTTAAAGATTACCTATTGTTTTACTTTTATTTAATAATTCAATGGTGTGAAAATAAGAGGCTTTGTAATATATTTTAACAAAGAAATTAGCTTTTTTTTCCAGACTGATACTTAATTTTTAGTGATGAGCGAGCGCACTTACTCCGAGCATGTTCAAGTTCTAATAGAGTATCTTCGGTGTGCTCTAATATTATGTTCGAGTCCCTGCGGCTGCATGTCTCGCAGCTGTTTGGCAGCCTTAACACATGTACGGACTGCCTGTTTGTTTTCATCCAGAAAAGTAGGACATTTTTTTTCTCACTTGTCATCCGTGTGACGTCCATATGCAATCTGTTTTTTACTCAGCAGTAGTGATGAGCGAGTGTGCTCATTACTCGAGATTTCCGAGCATGCTCGGGTGTTCTCCGAGTATTTGGGCGTGCTCGGAAATTATGTTTGAGACCCTGCAGCTGCATGATTTGCGGCTGCTAGACAGCCTGAATACATTTGGGGATACCCTAACAAACAGACAATCCCTGCATGTGTCCAGGTTGTCTAACAGCCGCAAATCATGCAGTTGCGGCGACTCAAACATAATTTCCGACCACGCTCAAAATACTCGGATGAGCCCGATCCACACATTCGCACCCGTCCATGGTTTAATAGTACGTCATGAGGTATGAAGAGGTTAACTTCTTTTTGATCATATTTCAAATATGACAATTGTCCCAAATTTACCGACACTGTCCCAATTTATTGAAATATTTGTGTTGTCCCAGAACAAAATGAGTTTTAGAGGTTTACATAAATGCCATAAATAGGGTTTATATAAATCCCATAGACTAATGGGCAGACACGGGAGAGACTAAAGTGTACACTAGTATTGGTAACTATCGTATTCTATGGACCTGACACTTCTCAGTCTTTTGTACATTGCATATAACAAGCTGTAACCCTCTCGGGCAATTTCTTGTTTCACATATACAATTGACTCTATTCATTGCTTTTATCCATGTAATTTTCAAGAAAGTAAAATGTAGATCTGACATCTTAGTTTTTCAATATTGTAAAGTAGCACAGCCATTATGTATGAAAGCAAAGATAGGAACAGGAAAAATAAACTCCAGTAACTATGTAGCCCAAAATGCTTTGATTTTGTTTCTCTTAGTGCCATCATTTCATCAGTAGAAGGCACTAGGCATGATACATTCTCAAGGGTCTATCCATGCTTGAGCGATAATTGAAGGCAATCTGTGAGCAAAATGTTCTCAATATTAAACTAACAGAACTGGGAATATACCAGTAGAGAGGTTCCTAGAGGTCAATCATGCAGTCAATGATTGTATATGCACAGCACAGCAAGCGAAATAGCCTGGACATAAAATTGGTGGACTGAGACTAAATTTTATTTTAATCCTAAATCTCTGTTTAATGTCATAATCATAATCTAATCTTTTTTTTAATATACCTTAATTAAAAAGTCCCTATCATTCCCTCATTGATCTATTTGCTTTATTTATTGTTTACTACTTCCTGTTTGATGACTCTTCATTTCCCAATTCATGCTGGGATACTCAACAAGGTGCAGAGTCTGCGGTCACTGCAGCATCATCAGCGACATCCATTTCTGGAGCAACGCTAGTCTCTGCTCTACTGAGTATGCGTCAACTGTCAATTCCAACGGATGTTCAGTTGGATCTTGTCACTGTCCACTGTTCTTCACAGTACGCAGTGACAGTGCACTCGCTCACCAACTCTGATGAGAAGTGATGAGCAAACAAGAGAGAGCGCACAGTCAGCATACACTGTAAAGAGAAAACAAGTGGACAAAGACCAGCACCACCAGCAAGTGTCCTCATACCGGATTTAAAAAAAAAGCAGTTAGATAGCATAGGGAGGAAACTATAGTGTCTTTTTAATTACAGTATATTGGAAAAAAGATTAAATTATGACATTAAATAGATAGTGATATAAGATTAAAATTAATGTTAGTTTCAGTGGAAACGTAAGGGTTACATTTATTATAGACTCGATGAAATGACCTCTAATTTTTATTACTTTTATCTTTTCTCTTAGGTGTGAGAATACTATTGTCACAAAATCTGTTGCAAACCCAGAAATAAGTCTGCAACAGCAAGAACATGTTGCAGACTTCAAAAATTTCAGCAAACCCTCTATTGAACAGAGAATAGGGTTTTGATAAATGCACATTCACATACTTAAGGGGTTTTTCTGTTTTTCACACTTTGTTTTAAAAAAATGAATTGACGTCACTTAGTGGTTCATTCTTTCTACTCGGGCAGAGCGGCTAAGCTCACTGATTGGCTGCAGCGTTGTCGATGTAATGTCAGTACAGCAGTGCAGACAATAACAGACACTGGGAGTAGTGGTGGGGACTCATCATTGGACCCGGGGAAGTTGAGTTAAGCCCAGTTTGCTTATTTTTCAAAAACAAACTGCACCACAGGTCAATTACATTTCTTCATGTAAAACGAGTCAAACAAATATAAATATATATTTAAAGCGATTCTTGAAAAAACATTAACACTTGGTCTGTTTGTAATGGGAGAAACAAGTTCTGTAGTTAATCATTTACTTTCTTCTTTCACACCCAAATGGTGCAAACAAAACTACCACCCATCCCCAAAAACAAAACCTCAAACAAGAATGTTGACAAATCTACTATATAAAGCTGAATGTGTGTGTGTGTGTATGTGTGTATGTCCGGGATTGGCATCTGCACCGTCGCAGCTACAGCCACAAAATTTTGCACAGTCACACGTCTGGACCCCGAGAGCGTCATAGGCTATATTGTGAGGCGAAATTTTAACCCTGCGCGTTCCAATTCACCAAACAATTTTGCCCCTATCTACATAATGGGGAAAAAAGTGAAAGGAAAAGTGTTGGAAGCGTCGCAGCTACAGCAACAAAATTTTGCACAGTCACACGTCTGGACCCTGAGAGCGTCATAGGCTACGTTGTGAGGTGAAATATTAACCCCGCGCTTTCCAATTCACCAAACAATTTTGCCCCTATCTACATAATGGGGAAAAAAGTGAAAGGAAAAGTGTTGGAGGCGTCGCAGCTACAGAAACAAAATTTTGCACAGTCACACGTCTGGACCCTGAGAGCGTCATAGGCTACGTTGTGAGGTGAAATTTTAACCCCGCGCGTTCCAATTCACCAAACAATTTTGCCCCTATCTACATAATGGGGAAAAAGTGAAAGGAAAAGTGTTGGAGGCGTCGCAGCTACAGCCACAAAATTTTGCACAGTCACATGTCTGGACCCCGAGAGCGTCATAGGCTATATTGTGAGGCAAAATTTTAACCCCGCGCGTTCCAATTCACCAAACAATTTTGCCCCTATCTACATAATGGGGAAAAAAGTGAAAGGAAAAGTGTTGGAAGCGTCGCAGCTACAGCAACAAAATTTTGCACAGTCACACGTCTGGACCCCGAGAGCGTCATAGGCTATGTTGTGAGGTGAAATATTAACCCCGCGCTTTCCAATTCACCAAACAATTTTGCCCCTATCTACATAATGGGGAAAAAAGTGAAAGGAAAAGTGTTGGAGGCGTCGCAGCTACAGAAACAAAATTTTGCACAGTCACACGTCGGGACCCTGAGAGCGTCATAGGCTTCGTGGTGAGGTGAAATTTTAACCCCGCGCGTTCCAATTCACCAAACAATTTTGCCCCTATCTACATAATGGGGAAAAAGTGAAAGGAAAAGTGTTGGAAGCGTCGCAGCTACAGCAACAAAATTTTGCACAGTCACACGTCTGGACCCCGAGAGCGTCATAGGCTATGTTGTGAGGTGAAATTTTAACCCCGCGCTTTCCAATTCACCAAACAATTTTGCCCCTATCTACATAATGGGAAAAAATGAAAGGAAAAGTGTAGGAGGCAAATTGACAGCTGCCAGATGTGAACAAGGGGGACTTAAAGAATGAGAGCGATGGCGCCAAAGAGTATATACCGTACAGTTGCTAAGGTGGGGCCTCGACATGGGATACTCACCACACACGGGGATATGAACACACACAAAATGCGCCACACACTACCACGTGCTTGAACACATATTACCCTCAGCACACATTTCACCACAAATACACCAACCTCGCCACATAAAAGTCAAAACACAAAAGTCGCCACTCAAAACTCGCCACGCGCAGAACTCGCCACATGCAAAAACTAGGCTCTTGCAAAACTCGCCACAAGTGCAAAATTCTCCTCATGAAAAACTCGCCACACGCAAAACTTGCACACGCGGAAAAATTGCCAAATGCACAAAAGTTGCACACATGCAAAAGTTGCCTCACACAAAACTTGCACATACTCAAAAGGCACCACACATAATACTCGCAACGTGCAAAACTCGCCATGCGCAAAACTTGCTTCACACAACTTGCTACACTAACCTGTCACATGCAACTCAACACACAAAAAGTTGCTACACGCATGTTGCTACACAAAACTCATCTCACAAAAGTCGCTACATGCATGTCGCCACACGCAACTCAACACACACAACTTGACAAACGAAACTCGCCCTAAAACACACACAAGTCTGGTATTATCCTTCAAAAGTAAAAATCTGATTAATAAGCAGACAAACTACAACAATTGCACCATATAGGAAATACGGCAGCTGTCAGTCACATGACCTGTCTATTATGTGTATGTGTGAGCTAATATATACTGCCAGGGGGAGGGCTTCCTGTTGGCTGGGGATTTATCAGGCTGTCAATTTAGCTTACAAATACTGAGGTAAAAATACTGAGCAAATAATGTGTGAACGAGGTCTAATACAGGAGGAGATGACACACAGGTATATACTATATACAGGGGAGATGACACACAGATATATACTATATACAGGAGAGATGACACACAGGTATATACTATATAGAGGAGGAGATGACATATAGGTACATATATATACAGGAGGAGATGACATACAGGTATATACTATATACAGGAGGAGATGACATACAGGTATATGCTATATATAGAAGATGACATGCAGGTATATACTATATGCAGGAGGAGATGACACTCAGATATATACTATATACAGGGGAGATGACACACAGGTATATACTATATACAGGAGGAGATGACATACAGGTATATGCTATATATAGAAGAATTTATCAGGCTGCCAATTTAGCTTACAAATACTGAGGTAAAAATACTGAGCAAATAACATGTGAACGAGGTCTAATACAGGAGGAGATGACACACAGGTATATACTATATACAGGGGAGATGACACACAGATATATACTATATACAGGAGAGATGACACACAGGTATATACTATATAGAGGAGGAGATGACATATAGGTACATATATATACAGGAGGAGATGACATACAGGTATATACTATATACAGGAGGAGATGACATACAGGTATATGCTATATATAGAAGATGACATGCAGGTATATACTATATGCAGGAGGAGATGACACTCAGATATATACTATATACAGGGGAGATGACACACAGGTATATACTATATACAGGAGGAGATGACAGACAGGTATATGCTATATATAGAAGATGACATGCAGGTATATACTATATGCAGGAGGAGATGACACTCAGATATATACTATATACAGGGGAGATGACACACAGGTATATACTATATACAGGAGGAGATGACATACAGGTATATACTATATATAGAAGGAGATGACATTCAGGTATATACTATATATAGGGGAGATGACACACAGCAGGTATATACTATATACAGGGGAGATGACATACAGGTATATACTATATACAGGAGATGACATACAGATGTATACTATATATAAGGGAGATGACAAACATGTATATACTGAGGTGATGAGGTGAAAATGAGAGGTGTGAGGTGAAAATGAAAAGGTGTGAGTGCAAAATGAGAGGAGTGAGGAAAAATAGTGGAGTGATCAGAAAATGACAGATGTGAGGTTGAAATGACAAGTGTTGGGGGGAATGAGAGGAGTGAGGGAGAAAATGAGAGGTGTGAGGGAGAAAATGAGAGATGTGAGGGGGAAAATGAAAGATGTGATTGGGAAAATGAGAGGCGTGATGGGAAAATAAGAGAAGTGAGGTGCTATAACTAACCACAGATATTTACTATGCCCAGGCAACACCGGGCTCTTCAGCTAGTACAAATAATAATAGTGGTGTCATTGGCTTAAAAAACGAAAATTCCAATGAATTAAAGCAAATACTGCTGTAATCATATCTATAAAATGAATGCAAAAAAAGTCAGTCTCGATTAATCCTGGCCATGTCTTTGTGCTGTTAGTTGACATGTATTATGTGTGGGAGTATGCATCCATTTTGTATCTCTTCCTTTTTTTTTAACAGAAAGAATAGAAAAGATAGCATGGAGTGCTTGCGATTACATATTATGTTATATTATATTATTATATAACATGTTGTATCATGTGCTATGAATGGATTGATTTTGTGCTGCCATAGGAAGAAGAATGGTGGATGCCAATCTAAGTAGTAAGTGGTTTATTCGTCAACGCATTTCGAAGCATATATCATCTCCATCAGGACAACCACAATCCTGATGAAGAAGCTATAAGCTTCAAACCGCGTTGACGAATAAACCATTTGCTACTTAGATTGGCATCTGTCATTCTTCTTTCTACAGCAGCGCAGAAGCAACCCATCTGTTTTTTCCATTGCCTATGCCTTATTTCCTCAAGCGCTTTTAGTGTTTGTGTGTACAAAACCAAAAACAGGTGAGCGCAATTGTGCTATTTTCCTCCATATCTGTTTTCCCAGAAAAGACCCCATTTGCGCTTTGTCTCCTTTTAGACTCTCTCTCTTGGATATTATGTGCTATAGCTTTTTCGGTGCATTAATTATTCTATTGCAAACAGGGTCCAATAGGATATGAAGGACCATCTGGGCCACTCGGAGAAAAAGTAAGTTGTGTTGGTGTAAATAGAAAAATAATATATGGCACAGTGACTTCCGGTCTGTCAAATTCTCACTATTATTCATTTATCTTTAGGGACAAAAAGGTGAAAAGGGAGACTTTGGTATGAAAGGAGCATCTGGTTCACCAGGTCGAGATGTGAGTATCATGTATCTTTGTACATCTGTTTTATTAATCACCTGCATCCAGATCAAAAACCTATTTTTCTTCTGTAATCTATTTGAAAATATTAGACTTGGACGATTTTTAGCCATATCTAAAAGACTGTTTTACTTCAGTAATTAAAACTGCCGTGTGAGGACACTGGCCAGGGCTGATTATTGTAACAGAACTACCAGTACTATGCCAATCTTCAGCAGCAATGGTCCCAATATTTAACAGGGTAAAAAAATCATTTTTGCTCTGCTTTATCAGTTCATCACTCTGCTTTATTGATCATCAGTTTTTTTATTTTAAAGCAGATCTATCATCAGACTTCACAATGCAAAATCTATACATGATTAAATAGATTACTTGCACCTGACAAGGCTGGTGTATTTGCAACACCCGCTAGGGCCGTGGGTTACTCAGAACCAGGTCGGACGATTCTTAAAGGGGTGGTCATGACAGCAGTGACCTGGTCTGTGGGTGCGCAATAAAAATGATGAGGGGAATGTTTGTAGGGGATTTCACGTGACGCCAAATGCGGTGTTCGGCTATGGGTAGCCGACACTGCTTCACGGGACCGTTGGGGCCGATGGTGTTGCAGCTGAGATGGTTCTGCTCCCTACAGGTAGAGCAAGGCCCCGGGGCCACGATTACAGTCTATCAGGGATCATGGATGTTGGGATACAGGACTGAGGATGCGGAAAGGACTAGATGACACAAGGGCTGCAGTTTTCTTTCCTTTAAATCCTGGTTGAAGGTGCAGTTCGGAGCACAGCTAACAGGTGGTGTTGGAGATTCGGGCAGCCTGGAAGCAATTCAGAATCCACCTAGCCAGGTGGGGTTGGAGGCCTCCCTACTGCGCTGTTCTCTGGGTTCTTGATGCTTTATGCTCTACTCAAGTCCCTCTCTCCATCTGTCCATCTGTCTATTAAATGGAACACTACCTGCACGGCAGGCAGCTTGAGTCTGTTCCAGGTGTCACTTCCTCGTGGTGACTCCGGGCTCTCATATGCTGCTGTCTCTCTAACCCCGCCTCCAGGCCAGATCTTATAGGGAAGCTTCCCTGAAATCAGGTGTTAGAGCTCCTCCTTCTGGTCTGGAGTAGGAAAGGCGTTGCATGCTGATGTACCTGGAAAGGGGATCCCTTCTTGCTTCCACGCATAACATCACCCCCTGTGAGGGAGGCAAAGCCAGCGTGGCAACCGGACTCCTGAGCTGCCACATTTTTACTTTGAAACCTTGTCAGAATAGCAATGTAATAGTCCATCTAAATTTAGAATTGCAAACTTTCAAAAAGGATTATATAGCTGTTTGGACATGGATATTTAAAGTAATGCAGCCTAATGAGTGCAGACATATAGCTTTATCTCATAACAAGAATTGGGCTTTATAGACCTTTGATTTTTGCATTGTATATATGTATGTTTTATTAACATATTCTAGCATACAAAGTGAAAGAACTATATGGTGGCCTGCTGAAGATACAAGTAATGCTGTTTTATGTAAGTATATAAGAGTTAATGCTTAAAAAATGACAGTATGTAATTCAATCTTCTAGGGAAGAGCTGGTGAAATCTGTGTTGTGGGACCAAAAGGGCATAAGGTAAGTTAGTCTGCTATAGTTTTAATGTTTATTAGCTAAAAGTAAGATTTGATCAATTTATTTTATGAGCCTTCATCAGGATGGTCACCAGCAGAAGAACATGTTAGACAACATAGAATGTTACATCTGCATTATTTAAATAAGGTCTTTAATTATCACGGCATTTTGTCTGCACAAAATAACCCTCCTTCCTTAAGGGTATAGCTGTGAGGCTTGTGGGGCATGCGCCCTGGGTACTTGGAGAGGCTGTATGGCCAAATTTTAAAATTAACACTGGGAAGACATACTGACAAAGAAAGAAAAAAAAACTTTGCTTACCCTTGCAATCCACTTCCGGAAGCATCCCTACCACCCAGTCGAGCTCCACCGGAACACAATTGATTGTAGTACTAATTAATCAAAAAAACACAGTGAGAGCATTTCTGTCAGTGCTGCAAGGTCTGTTGTTGAAGAACTACGTAGTGAAACTTGTCACTAAAACTCCAAATAAGGGAAAATATTTTACGGCGTAGCCATCTCTTCCATTAATTTTAGATTTGTTTTACAACACTGATATCTCTTCCAGGTATCCAGCAGCATCCTCAAGGTGTTTTTCTTCCATAACATAATACTACTGGCTCTAGTCGTCTACCTATGGCCCTTTAAGTTTTTTGACTAGCAATCCATAACTTGGACGCTAGGCAGGAGTAATTGAAACCCCTTCCTTTCACCATGTGTGAGATATATACGGTGCATTGATATCACTTACATAAGATGTAAGTAACAGCTCCTTGTTAACCCCAGTAGGTTAGCAGGTCCTCGCCACAAGTATATTACATAGGCTGACATACACTTATGGTTATCTCCAGAATAGAAATGATGACATTGCAACCAGCAGATACCTGACTGCTGTGGCCACTGATTGGGTCAAGAGACTGGTGGTTGGCGTGCCATCATTTTTGAGCTGGCAGAGACCGGCTGGAGCAGGTATAGCTTCTTCTTATTAGTGTCAGATGGGGCCAGGGAGTTAGTCATGGCCAAGAGCAATCCCTGTATCACACCCTGGCCCCATCTCTCTATACAGTAATGTCTCTTTTTCTGCATACCTGGGTACTGCATCTCTGCGCTATCAGGGTCCCCCCTGAGCTGTCTTGGGCTCCTTGCAAGTGGTTTCACAATAACGGAGACACAGTGTGGCTTTACTTCAACATCAACAGCTTTACTCAGCATATCCAAGACATTTCCAGTATAATCATCATTTACATTTTCTTATTGTTACATATCTCCTTACATATCAATTGTATTCACATATACTGATGTTACATCTTTGCATAAAATTCTGTACTAGATATACAGTTAGGGCCAGAAATATTTGGACAGTGACACAAGTTTTGTTATTTTAGCTGTTTACAAAAACATGTTCAGAAATACAATTATATATATAATATGGGCTGAAAGTGCACACTCCCAGCTGCAATATGATAGTTTCCACATCCAAATCGGAGAAAGGGTTTAGGAATCATAGCTCTGTAATGCATAGCGTCCTCTTTTTCAAGGGACCAAAAGTAATTGGACAATGGACTCTAAGGGCTGCAATTAACTCTGAAGGCGTCTCCCTCGTTAACCTGTAATCAATGAAGTAGTTAAAAGGTCAGGGGTGGATTCCAGGTGTGTGGTTTTGCATTTGGAAGCTGTTGCTGTGAGCAGACAACATGCGGTCAAAGGAACTCTCAATTGAGGTGAAGCAGAACATCCTGAGGCTGAAAAAAAAAAAATCCATCAGAGAGATAGCAGACATGCTTGGAGTAGCAAAATCAACAGTTGGGTACATTCTGAGAAAAAAGGAATTGACTGGTGAGCTTGGGAACTCAAAAAGGCCTGGGCGTCCACGGATGACAACAGTGGTGGATGATCGCCGCATACTTAATTTGGTGAAGAAGAACCCGTTCACAACATCAACTGAAGTCCAGAACACTCTCAGTGAAGTAGGTGTATCTGTCTCTAAGTCAACAGTAAAGAGAAGACTCCATGACAGTAAATACAAAGGGTTCACATCTAGATGCAAACCATTCATCAATACCAAAAATAGACAGGCCAGAGTTAAATTTGCAGAAAAACACCTCAAGAAGCCAGCTCAGTTCTGGAAAAGTATTCTATGGACAGATGAGACAAAGATCAACCTGTACCAGAATGATGGGAAGAAAAAAGTTTGGAGAAGAAAGGGAACGGCACATGATCCAAGGCACACCACATCCTCTGTAAAACATGGTGGAGGCAACGTGATGGCATGGGCATGCATGGCTTTCAATGGCACTGGGTCACTTGTGTTTATTGATGACATAAGAGCAGACAAGAGTAGCCGGATGAATTCTGAAGTGTACCGGGATATACTTTCAGCCCAGATTCAGCCAAATGCTGCAAAGTTGATTGGACGCCGCTTCATAGTACAGATGGACAATGACCCCAAGCATACAGCCAAAGCTACCCAGGAGTTCATGAGTGCCAAAAAGTGGAACATTCTGCAATGGCCAAGTCAATCTCCAGATCTAAACCCAATTGAGCATGCATTTCACTTGCTCAAATCCAGACTTAAGACGGAAAGACCCACAAACAAGCAAGACCTGAAGGCTGCGGCTGTAAAGGCCTGGCAAAGTATTAAGAAGGAGGAAACCCAGCGTTTGGTGATGTCCATGGGTTCCAGACTTAAGGCAGTGATTGCCTCCAAAGGATTTGCAACAAAATATTGAAAATAAAAATATTTTGTTTGGGTTATGTTTATTTGTCCAATTACTTTTGACCTCCTAAAATGTGGAGTGTTTGTAAAGAAATGTGTACAATTCCTACATTTTCTATCAGATATTTTTGTTCAACCCTTCAAATTAAACGTTACAATCTGCACTTGAATTCTGTTGTAGAAGTTTCATTTCAAATCCAATGTGGTGGCATGCAGAGCCCAACTCGCGAAAATTGTGTCACTGTCCAAATATTTCTGGCCCTAACTGTAGATCAAAGTGTTTTGTAGCTAAAACTTGTTTATGGTTCAGACGTTTTGGCCACTTCTTGATTGATTGCTTTTGTTTTCTAACTATTTTGCATTAGGGGGAGACTGGAATAGTAGGTCCTGAAGGTCTTGCAGGAGAGCCAGGGCCTCCAGGTAAACCTGGACTACCAGGAGTTGGAATACCAGGCAAACCGGTGAGTTCTAGAATTCTCCTTGAAGCTGTAGACACTAATCCCTCAGTGTTGACAGATTGGTTTGTAGCCTGTAATTCCTGATCACATTTTTTTTCAGTTTGGACATTTCTTGTGTCTTTATTACTCCTATTGATACGCTTGACGTTTCAGGTAGTTACGTTATGAAATAGTGGCTGCAGAGCTGAATAAAACACAGTTGTGTTTTTTTTTTTTATTTCTCCGCTCTATTGTGGATATGTTGGCTTGTAAGGTGAAATGAAAAACTAAAGCTACATTATAGTCAGTTCTGCAGGTATTATTCCGTGATGTGGATAGTTTCACATGCTCAAACAATTATATGGTCCTCCTTAAATAAGGTCGAACTAACCTAGATTGCATTACTACTAATACTAAAATAGTTACACAAAATAAGTTGTTTGCATGCCAATTCATATATATACAATTACAAGATTTTGTATTTTAAAGCTATGCATTCTGTGTAAACTTATATGTTATTACTTTTTTTATTTCTAGGGCAGTCCTGGTGGTGCACCGGGTCCTCCAGGAGAAAATGTAAGAAAAGAAAAAACACAGCCATTGTAATCGAATAGCTAAACAAAATTACTTCAGTGGAGTTGTCCACATTATCTTCATTTTCAGAAAAATATACAGCTTTTCCCACAGACTTTACAGTTATCCTGTCGACAAAATGTTAGCTGGTGAAGAAGCATGTGATCAAATCTGTCCAATAGCCTCTTCAAACAAAACACTCAAAATGGATAATATTTTTTCAAGTGGAGGAGGCAGGTCCGATCACATGCTTCTACATTAGAGCAATATTAAAACTTGAGAGTCCTCAGTGGTTGACACCTTTTTAGTCATGATGAATTAAATGACCTGTAGCGTCACACCTCCCCCTTTCCTACTCCAGCTCCACCCATTTTAGTGGATCTGTGAGAAACTGGCGTGGTGACGTCAAAAGTTGATACATTTTTACGCAACTTCAAACTTTGGTGAAATTGCTTCGATAAATTGGGGCTTAAGAGTGGGATAAGGATTTGGGAATATGCTCTACAGCCTCCTGTCCAAGTAGGGAAAGGTGTTATAGAATCAACTTGCACCAGCAGGTACTTCCTGGATAAGCATACACAAAGTAATTTCAGAATGAATATGTTGGTATATTCTTAGCACTTCTTAGTATTTACCATTTTCTTTTCTAACCCTCAGGGTCAACCAGGAACTCCAGGCAAAGAAGGACCTGGAGGGAAACCGGTTAGTATTTCTACTGTTGACATACTTGTAGAGTCAGTTGCACAATTTATGATCTCTGAAAATAGCTTAAATCTGACCTAAAGAAAGGAATCTCTCAAAAGCAATAATTGTTTTTATTAATGTTTATATATTTATTTTTTTACAGTTACAGTAAAGTATGTCAGCTGGCAATGCTGTCTGCATGACCCTAGCATTATGCCAAGTTGCACATATGCTATAATATATTTGTGTCATAAGCTTCTTTCTTTAGCATAGTGGTGAGGTGGATCATTTCCTTTACTGTAATTATTATTATTATTATTTATTCTTATAGCGCCATTTATTCCATGGCACTTTACATGTGAGGAGGGGTATACATAATAAAAACAAGTACAATAATCTTAAACAATACAAGTCATAACTGGGTCAGGAGGAGAGAGGACCCTGCTCGCGAAGGCTCACAATCTACAAGGGATGGGTGAGAATACAGTAGGCGAGGATAGCGCTGGTCATGCAGCGGTTTGGTCGATCGGTGGTTACTGCAGGTTGTAGGCTTGTCGGAAGAGGCGGGTCTTCAGGTTTTTTTTGAAGGTTTCGATGGTAGGCGAGAGTCTGATGTGTTGTGGTAGAGGGTTTCCAAGTAAGGGTGATACGCGAGAGAAATCTTGTATACGATTGTGGGAAGAGGAGATAAGAGGGGAGTAGAGAAGGAGATCGTGTGAGGATCGGAGGTTGCGTATAGGTAAGTACCGGGAGACGAGGTCACAGATGTATGGAGGAGACAGGTTGTGGATGGCTTTGTACGTCATGGTTAGGGTTTTGTACTGGAGTCTCTGGGCAATGGGGAGCCAGTGAAGGGATTGACAGAGGGGAGAGGCCGGGGAACAGCAGGGGGACAGGTGGATTAGTCGGGCAGCAGAGTTTAGAATAGATTGGAGGGGTGCGAGAGTGTTAGAGGGGAGGTGACAGAGCAGGAGGTTGCAGTTGTTTAGGCGAGAGATGATGAGGGCATGCACTATGGTTTTTGCAGATTCTTGGTTGAGGAATGTAGGGATTCGTGAAATATTTTTGAGTTGAAGTCAGCAGGAAGTGGAAAGGGCTTGGATATGTGGTTCGAAGGAGAGATCAGCGTCAAGGATTACCCAAGGCAGCGAGCTTGTGGGACTGGGGAGAGCGGGCAGCCATTTACTGTAATGGATAGGTTCGTTGGGGGGGGGTCGCGTGAGATGGGGGAATGATGATGAATTCTGTTTTGTCCATGTTAATTTCAGAAATCTAGCGGAGAAGAAGGATGAAATAGTGGACAGACATTGAGGGATTCTGGTTAGTAGGGAGGTGATATCTAGTCCACAGATGTAGATCTGTGTGTCATCAGCATAGAGGTGATACTGAAAGCCATGAGATTCTATGAGCTGTCCCAGGCCAAAGGTGTAAATGGAGAAGAGCAGGGGCACAAGGACTGAACCTTGTGGGACTCCGACAGATAGTGGGCGAGGTGAGGAAGTGGTGTGTGACTGGGAGACGCTGAATGTCCAGTCTGTTAGGTATGATGAGATCCAGGATAGGGCCAAGTCTGTGATGCCAAGGGATGAGAGGGTCTGTAGTAATAGGGAATGGTCCACTGTGTCAAAGGCAGCCGACAGGTCGAGGAGGACAGAGTAGTGTCGCTTGCTCTTGGCGGTTAAGAGGTCATTGGTGACCTGTAATGCTCTTTACTCTGGGTAGTAAACAATTTTTAACATTTATTCATATTTTAAAGCTATTTTACAGTTCACTGGCTTCGGGGGAATATCTGAACTATGGGTGGTGTTTCTGTTAAAAAAAAAAATGTCAACAGTTCTATTAGTTATACGTAGATATTTAAAACAAAAATAACCTAAAATGAAAAATGATTTAAGGAATTACCTAGAAAAGAATATGGAAAGCAAAAGAGAAAAGAGAAAAATGGAGGGTAACATGAGGAAGTTAGAACCGTGGTTATATCCTACTCCATATCAACTTTAATATAGCTGTGAAAATCCTGTTGGGTTCTAAACCTGGAAAAAGCTGACATATTTGGGCTGTTAAATCTGATGTAGCTCAAGATGAAATCTGGCTCCAAAAATATATAATGACTTTTGGGGGTCATATAATGAACTCTAAAAATAAAATCAGATCTCATCTGGGGATCTAAGTAGGTTTTTTAGATCAGGTCTTCTTGATTTTCCTTGATATACTTCAATTTTATTTTCAGAGCTATATACACAGCTTCCACATGAAGCTAAAATACAGCCAACTGAACAACGCATAAAGCAAATATATAAAAGGTTGTAAATAAACTAAAATGTAATGGAGAGCTATGGTTTAAGGCAAGGCACAGTAGACTTTTTCAGATTTGTCTAGTAGGTGTTTTATGGCTCTGTGTATTATGTTTTTATGTTTAGCTGAGTACAGGTGACAGTTTTTTGGCCACTGTGAGTACTAAACCGTCTTGAAGTATGTGTGCAGAAAGCTGTATAGGATTGCATGCAGTATATTGTTTTTATGTGCTGTAAATTTGTATCCATATATCTAGTAGTTCTGTACAGTCTAAAGACCGTCCCTTTCACCTATTCTCTCATTTCACACATTGAGAAAATGATTTCTGTAGATGTGCCATAAACTGATGTCTACATGCTGTTGCTATCAACCATTTTTTTTTTGAGCCCGCTATCAGTTTACTTGAATCTGTAATGTCATTTTTATTTCTACAGGGCAAACCAGGAGTCCCTGGAATAAGGGGAGAAAAGGTAAACTTGGCTTCACTTTATTCTTGAATTGTTCTATTACAGTAAGAACACAGAGTAGCAATGTTTGATTTTATTTTGCGCTTGTTTTTTTCCAGGGTGATCCATGTGAGGTTTGCCCAACTATTAGCACTGATGGCATTATCAGTGTGCCCGGTGTAAAAGGGCAGAAGGGTAGTGCCGGAATTGGACAGCCAGGAACAGCAGTGAGTAATGACTAAAGTATGACAAAAGGCCCCCTTACACATTAGACTGTTGGGAGAACGAGCCAATATTGACCACTTTGTCCGACAGTCTAATGTATATCATAGTACTGGACAACTAATCGTCAGAGGAGATATCGATAAGGCATGTTCAATTTCAGACTGCCGATCGCTTTGTTCTCCTGGAGATAAGCCATTGATGTCAGATTTCTCATAAAGAACATAGGAGTGCTCTGCCAAATGATCACTCTTGTGTTTGGAAGACCGACCAAGATGGCTGCCAGCTGAACAATCTGCTAAAGCGTCGTTCTACCGTCAGCCATCTATCGTGTATTGCTGGTTTCATTCAGATAATGGACATACACTGAGAATCATTAATTATGATTTGTGCCCCAAATGTCCCTAATAAACTCAACTACTGTGACTGGAACAGTGGATGACTGGTGTGGATCAAGAAAGCAAAAATTCAAAGGGAATCTGATACCAGGTTTTTTCTACCTTATCTGAGAATAGAATGATGTAAGAGCATAAATACTGATTCCTGTGATGTATAACTTACTGAGCTACAGTTTTGATAAAATAATTGTATTTATCTGCTGCAGATCTAGCAGTTCTCTGAATGCTGAGCTCTGAATAACCCCTCCCACACCTCTGATTGGCAGCTTTCTTACACTGTGCATAGGTGGAAAACTGCCAGTAATGGGGGTAGGGCTATACAGAGTTCATGATTATGGTGGCAAAAACCTGATAACAGATTCCCTTTGACATGAGTTAGCTCATTCTGATAACTTCTCAGTGACTCATACTTAAAAAAAACATCATGTATCTGACTCTTACTTTTATTCTCTGTAGGGCCCAGCAGGCTTATCAGGACCAAAAGGTGAACAGGTATACCTGGCATGAGTTCGAAGAATAACAATCAATTCAGGCTTGCATACTTTCCACTGTACAGGCAGGCCTCCATGAATTATTTTTCCCTGCACCTTGTGTGTTGCATAAACTTACTAACTGTTCTAGTATTACACTTCAAATCCAAGTTCACACATTCAGTATTCGGTCAGTATTTTACCTCAGTATTTGTAAGCCAAAACCAGGAGTGGAACAGTCAGAGGAAAAGTATAATAGAAACACGTCACCACTTCTGTATTTAACACCCACTTCAGGTTTTGGCTTACAAATACTGAGGTAAAATACTGACCAAATACTCAACGTGTGAATGGGGCCTAATGGAGTTACACTGCTCCAAAATATTTCTATTGCACATTGTTGCACTCAAACTTACAGAGTTGTATAAGATAATCATTAATTGCTATATAGCATATTAGAGGTGTTGATGATTAGTCACTACATCAATTTATATATAAGACCTAAAGAAACAGATGACACATCTGACCACAGTGATTTCAATAAAAACAGGAATCAGTTGTGCCCTTCTGCATGCCATATTCTTTTACGGTGTACGATAAGGAAACCAGTGTTAGGCTAGGTTCACACCTAAGCTTTGTATAGTAAGCCTTTTTTTCTATAGGTCATTCAGAACCTAAATGAGCAATTTCATTAGATTTCTAAGCTATAAAATAGCTCTAAAAATCTCAGCTTGCTGCGATTAAATAAAGAAGTCATGAAAGAGATTAAGCTACTCTCTATTTTCTTTCAAAAGTTGTATTCTCAAAAGTTCATTCTCTGTCCTCCATAGTACACACCTGCACAAGGCAAGATTGCTTTGCGCAGGCGTGTACTATGGAGGACAGAGAATGAACTTCAATCCAATATTGCAGCCAGCATGCAGCCAGCGGGTAAGGAAAGGGTGAATCAAACACCCGAAAACTCCGCCCATATGACCCAAAACCAGTCCCGCCAAATTCAGGTGACAGAGTCCCTTTAAGGATTTAATATGAACATGAAAAACAGTTTAAAACAAATGTCAAAAGGCACAGGATGGAAATCTGAAGAATTTTAGGACGATCATGAGAATAGGCTCTAAGACCCCAATTCAATAAGGCAACTTCGTCAGAATTCTGGTGTAAATTGCTTTGAAAAGTTCGAGGTCTGAACTGAACACCTAGTGTCCATGTACAGCACCCAGAACACAAACTTCTCCAGGAAGTCCATGTTACTGTTCAGGTTTGACACCACGAAAATCTTCTGTTTCCGACACTGTCATCTGTGTTTCTGTTAGTGGCTCTGATTGGCGGTAAGTTCATTTCCACCGGTCAGAGAGCTATGGTTTCCACGTGTGAGCTAGCAGCTGTGATTGGCGGTAAAAAGGTTACTGCCGGTCACTGGCATTAGTTGATGAGAGAGTCCTACTATTACCCCACTTGCCATCGCACAAGGCAAGGGCGAAGAGCTGGGCAAAGCGCAAGAATTGGGGCATCTACTAGATGCGCCTTTTCTGGGGTGGCTGTGGGCTGGCTGCTATTTTAGGCAGGGGACAAAATATTCATGGTCCCTTATCAGTCTGAGAATACCAGCACCTAGCTGTCTGCTTTAGCTCGACTGGTTGTCAAAAATGCGGGGGACCCCACGCTATTTTTTTAAATTATTTATTTACATAACAGCATTGGACGCCTCTATTCTTGGTAACCAGCCATGATAAAGCTGTCAGCTAAGGGGTGCAACCCCCAGCTGTTAGTTTTGCCTGAGCTGGTTATCAAAAATAGATGAGACACCACGTATTCTTTTTATTTATTTATAGCGCATCAGTCTCATCAGTCTCGCCTGATTTTGCTGTTATGAGTGACAGCAGGCATACACTGATGACAGTAGTACCACTCTGACAGAGGCAGTAACAATGTTACCGCCGATCAGAGTCTGTGTTTGCCGCGCTGTCTCGCAGATAACAGCATGTCAAACAATGGATGTTCAGGCCCCACATTCATCTAAATGGGTTCTGGGTTCGGGTACTATTCTGACCCGAACCAAACTTTTTCAAATGTTCGGCCTAACCCACCGAATCCAAACATCCACGGGTTCTCCCATCAGTCGTTTTTCCCAGCTCCCCAAAATGCACTCCACTCGTCAGATGTTCCATATTCATGAAGAGGCATGCACCTCTTCAAGAATCAGGAGCATTTAACTCCATCACACCCTATCAAAAAGACGTAGGAGAAAATCGCTGGCCTAGATGAATTGCTTCCTTAAATTTTCTACTGAATGGAAATGACCAACAGTGCATATGGCATAATGGTATATTCTACCCACCTACATGAGAAAGAAAAGTGTGCTAGAAATTCTATTTCCCTTAGTCCAAAGCAACAGCACAAAAAGTTGTCAAAGAATTCTTAGTTGCCATTGCCCTTTGCTGTTACCTATAAAAAAAATCATTACGGAAGAATGCCTGCCATTTCTTTTTTTTCTACCCAATTTAGAAAAAAAATGGTTTAGATAGCAGTTAAATTCCTGATGTGCGTTTGGCTTGGAATCATTAAAACATACAAAAGCATTCCCACCTGCACAAAGTTTATTGATTTTGATTGATGTGCACATAGCCTTCAGCTACTTCCAGTACCTATAATGTCAAGATCTTTATATTGTCTAGGCGGGATTGTTTATTTGCCTTTCTTAGAAAATAGTTCAGTGGGGTTTATTTGATATAGTTTTATTACTAAGACCAGTTTTCTTCTGTAACCTAGAACTATAAAAGTGGACCTAATTTTACAATGCACATATCATATAAAACATACATAGTAACATAGTTAGTAAGGCCGAAAAAAGACATTTGTCCATCCAGTTCAGCCTATATTCCATCATAATAAATACCCAGATCTACGTCCTTCTACAGAACCTAATAATTGTATGATACAATATTGTTCTGCTCCAGGAAGACATCCAGGCCTCTCTTGAACCCCTCGACTGAGTTCGCCATCACCACCTCCTCAGGCAAGCAATTCCAGATTCTCACTGCCCTAACAGTAAATAATCCTCTTCTATGTTGGTGGAAAAACCTTCTCTCCTCCAGACGCAAAGAATGCCCCCTTGTGCCCGTCACCTTCCTTGGTATAAACAGATCCTCAGCGAGATATTTGTATTGTCCCCTTATATACTTATACATGGTTATTAGATCGCCCCTCAGTCGTCTTTTTTCTAGACTAAATAATCCTAATTTCGCTAATCTATCTGGGTATTGTAGTTCTCCCATCCCCTTTATTAATTTTGTTGCCCTCCTTTGTACTCTCTCTAGTTCCATTATATCCTTCCTGAGCACCGGTGCCCAAAACTGGACACAGTACTCCATGTGCGGTCTAACTAGGGATTTGTACAGAGGCAGTATAATGCTCTCATCATGTGTATCCAGACCTCTTTTAATGCACCCCATGATCCTGTTTGCCTTGGCAGCTGCTGCCTGGCACTGGCTGCTCCAGGTAAGTTTATCATTAACTAGGATCCCCAAGTCCTTCTCCCTGTCAGATTTACCCAGTGGTTTCCCGTTCAGTGTGTAATGGTGATATTGATTCCCTCTTCCCATGTGTATAACCTTACATTTATCATTGTTAAACCTCATCTGCCACCTTTCAGCCCAAGTTTCCAACTTATCCAGATCCATCTGTAGCAGAATACTATCTTCTCTTGTATTAACTGCTTTACATAGTTTTGTATCATCTGCAAATATCGATATTTTACTGTGTAAACCTTTTACCAGATCATTAATGAATATGTTGAAGAGAACAGGTCCCAATACTGACCCCTGCGGTACCCCACTGGTCACAGCGACCCAGTTAGAGACTATACCATTTATAACCACCCTCTGCTTTCTATCACTAAGCCAGTTACTAACCCATTTACACACATGTTCCCCCAGACCAAGCATTCTCATTTTGTGTACCAACCTCTTGTGCGGCATGGTATCAAACGCTTTGGAAAAATCGAGATATACCACGTCCAATGACTCACCGTGGTCCAGCCTATAGCTTACCTCTTCATAAAAACTGATTAGATTGGTTTGACAGGAGCGATTTCTCATAAACCCATGCTGATATGGAGTTAAACAGTTATTCTCATTGAGATAATCCAGAATAACATCCCTCAGAAACCCTTCAAATATTTTACCAACAATAGAGGTTAGACTTACTGGCCTATAATTTCCAGGTTCACTTTTAGAGCCCTTTTTGAATATTGGCACCACATTTGCTATGCGCCAGTCCTGCGGAACAGACCCTGTCGCTATAGAGTCACTAAAAATAAGAAATAATGGTTTATCTATTACATTACTTAGTTCTCTTAGTACTCGTGGGTGTATGCCATCCGGACCCGGAGATTTATCTATTTTAATCTTATTTAGCCGGTTTCGCACCTCTTCTTGGGTTAGATTGGTGACCCTTAATATAGGGTTTTCATTGTTTCTTGGGATTTCACCTAGCATTTCATTTTCCACCGTGAATACCGTGGAGAAGAAGGTGTTTAATATGTTAGCTTTTTCCTCGTCATCTACAACCATTCTTTCCTCACTATTTTTTAAGGGGCCTACATTTTCAGTTTTTATTCTTTTACTATTGATATAGTTGAAGAACAGTTTGGGATTAGTTTTACTCTCCTTAGCAATGTGCTTCTCTGTTTCCTTTTTGGCAGCTTTAATTAGTTTTTTAGATAAAGTATTTTTCTCCCTATAGTTTTTTAGAGCTTCAATGGTGCCATCCTGCTTTAGTAGTGCAAATGCTTTCTTTTTACTGTTAATTGCCTGTCTTACTTCTTTGTTTAGCCACATTGGGTTTTTCCTATTTCTAGTCCTTTTATTCCCACAAGGTATAAACCGCTTACACTGCCTATTTAGGATGTTCTTAAACATTTTCCATTTATTATCTGTATTCTTATTTCTGAGGATATTGTCCCAGTCTACCAGATTAAGGGCATCTCTAAGCTGTTCAAACTTTGCCTTCCTAAAGTTCAATGTTTTTGTGACTCCCTGACAAGTCCCCCTAGTGAAAGACAGGTGAAACTGCACAATATTGTGGTCGCTATTTCCTAAATGCCCGACCACCTGCAGATTTGTTATTCTGTCAGGTCTATTAGATAGTATTAGGTCTAAAAGTGCTGCTCCTCTGGTTGGATTCTGCACCAATTGTGAAAGATAATTTTTCTTGGTTATTAGCAGAAACCTGTTGCCTTTATGGGTTTCACAGGTTTCTGTTTCCCAGTTAATATCCGGGTAGTTAAAGTCCCCCATAACCAGGACCTCATTATGGGTTGCAGCTTCATCTATCTGCTTTAGAAGTAGACTTTCCATGCTTTCTGTTATATTTGGGGGTTTGTAACAGACCCCAATGAGAATTTTGTTACCATTTTTCCCTCCATGAATTTCAACCCATATAAAAGGATCAGGTGTGGAGAGAGGCTGCTGCTGAGGCTCATCCATGGTGGCAACCATCATGTATGTGTTCCAGAGGAATCGCACAACTACTTTCAAAGCACAAGTAATATGCTTTGTGTGAACTTTAGCAACTACAGGGCCAGAAAACACTGATTAGGAAAAGAAGTCTAATTTCCAAAATACAAATTAGATTAGCATCTGTCTTTGATTGGCTGGAGGTGATGATGTAACCTAATTGCCCCTCCTATAAGCAGCTTTACCCTAGTGAAAATATCAAGGATGGAAGAACTGGTAAAGCAACAGTTTTGCTCTACCATGCAGTGCCATTTTCAGATATCCATGGGACAATCCAGAGACTCGGACACATCACTGGCAACTGTACCTTAGTTGTGCTTATCCTTAAATACAATCACTTGCAGAAATGATTCTTAGGGAGTTTGAAAGTCTGCTATTATCCAATATGTTTAGTTCTTCAAAAAAAGAACATAAAGTTCTGTTATTTTGTAAGAAAGGTTCTATGTTTAGGAATGTAATCAACATAATAAAGAGAGCCTTTTTTTATTTTGTTTGAATACAGGGAACCCCGGGCATTGATGGATTTAAGGGTGAAAAGGTAAGCTGTTAAACATAATCTAATATCAATTGGCTTACAAAGACAAGCTACAAAATGGGATTCTGTCTTAAGTAACTAAATGACTAGGCTTTGAAATCTTTTGTTGAATGGGGAGAACATAAAGAAACCAGTAAAGCATGTTACATTACACAAAATTATACGTCTGGTCAAAATGCATTGAATGTTTTCCACTTTGGCTAGAAATTTGTGGTTGTTTTACTAAGCCCTGGCTGAAAACACCACAGTTGGTATGCAAGGTTATGGGCCAAATGTAAACTGTTCCAAGCAATGCAATGGAGATTACTGGCATTACTAAATTCTCAGCTCCTGCTTCATTTATTATGTATTTATTCATTAGCACAATCCAGAATACTGTACATGTACATATGCACGTTTGCCAGCTGTACATGGTACGCAACAGCTCGCCAGCTTTAGCTCATTGTGATATGCTAAAAATCTAATGTGAGTTTGTCCACACAAAACACTTTTCAACTGAAAATTTTGTATTACAAACTTATACACTGCATTGAAAGCTTTTGTTTTTTAATTCTAAACATATTTTTAACCTTAAAAAAACCTTAAAATCTTCTGGTCTTCAGCCGAGTTAGTAAACTACACATATGAAGCTACTTTCTGCACCTTAATCAACAGCTTTTCTGTGCAGACTGGGACAGAAGCAGCAGAAGACAGGAAGATTAAATACGCTCTACTGTACTAAAAACCTAAATAAATCAGCATAGCAATCCCATACTTTACACACACTTAAGACTCTTCATATCCAATGCCATCGTCTAGATTTCTGCAAGGATGACTCTAACTTTTTGCAGACATTTTTTATGACCATTGAAAGTGTATTTAAAGGGAATCTGTCACCACATTTGATCTAAACTGTTAATGTTGGCATACATGTTATAGACTGCTGAATAAAAATCCTACCTGTTTTATATCAGATGCCTTGTTGTTGAGAAATCATCTTTTATCACTTTATGTAAATGACATCTTCCAGGCTCTGGGAAGGATGTTGTCAGGGAGATAACTCCACCTCCAGAGCTTATTTTAAATAAAAGGGGAGCTACTAGTGTGAGACAAGTAACTAACCCAGAACAGGTGAAATAAAATTTGTCTTCTTGCAAACACATTTTCACTTCTCTCTGAGCTATGATGTACTGCAACAATATTGCAACCCTGTCTTCCTGTGAGATGGAAGTGGAAGCACTGAGAGGAACCTGCAGATGTGTCAGTTATAGCTCTGCAGTGAGATCAGGAGAGGATAGATCGGCCATTACAGTCTGAGCTGAAAGTAGCATGTAGAGCAGAAGAAGCTGAATAGATTAATATATAATTTTGTATTAAGAGATTCAGTAAACTTTATAATCTATTCATTTCAAATTCTGATTATTCAGGATTGTGGAGTTCAGTGGGCAGTCTTACTAATTGACAGTTATCTCTGAATGAACAGTATCGGGGAAGGCTGTCATTCACTGATTAGGACCACCCACTGGACTGCTAAGCTCAGAATTTGAAAGAATGTAAAGAGTGCATATTACCAATCTGGGGCTATATCTAGCAAAAGTCAGACCCCAACTTCAGTGTCACGAGGTCTTGCTCTTTGCACTAACCGAGCACTCCCGTATACTTTATTAAAGGGACTCTGTCACCCGAATTTGGCGGGCTATGTAAATGCTCTGTGTCTGGTCCGATGGGCGGTGTTTCCTCTTCTTTCATTCCCCCCCCCCCCCTCCTTTCCCGTGGTTCGCAATATTTTCTTGAATTTGAGTAGGTTTCCTCCATAGTTCACGTGTGCGCAATGCAATCTTGCCTTACGCACGCGCAGTATGCTTTGCCCAACTGCGGGCAAAGCCGAAAAGCATTACTGCACATGCACAGCCGCACTATGTCTCGGAAGTATTTCGCTGTGCTCCGGGACAAAGTGTGGCGGCACATGCGCAGTAATGCTTTTCGGCTTTGCCCACAGTTGGGCAAAGCTTACTGCACGTGCGCAAGGCAAGATTGCATTGCACACGCGTGAACTACGGAGGAAACCTACTCAAATTCAAGAAAATATTGCAGACCACGGGAAAGGAAAGGGTGAATGAAAGAAGAGGAAACACCGCCCATCGTACCGGATACAGGGCATTTACATAGCCCGCCAAATTCAGGTGACAGAGTCCCTTTAAAGTGTTACTACTGATCATTACCCACTCTAATGATGTTAATATTCAGTAAGAACTTAGTAAAGTACATGGCAGCACTTAGCTTGCAACGAGATCTTGCAAGAGTTCTCTCTTTCACTGTGAGAGCAGCCACAGAGGGTTGTTGGGACACACTTTACATGCCGGAAGTTCAAGACTGAGTTTTTGCTAGATAGACAGTCTCATTCAGGGGACAATAGGGACTCTATTGACTTTTTTGTTCATAGATTATAGTGTTAGGCTAGGCTCACAGAGTTTTTTGGAGGCCAAAAACTGTCAAGTTTTTCAAACAGCATCCATTTAATTAAACAATCTTTTTTTTAAATTTTGGATGTTCTTTTTGACCGAAGCATCACCTGAAGCACATCTCGATTTTCAAGATATTTTGGCATGCTTTTTGAAGGTTTTTTTTTTACAACAGGACCAGAATCAAAACAGTTGAGCCAAAATTCTGTTGTAAATTGTATAGAAAAGTTGCAAACTTTTTGTGACTATTGCAGTTTTCACACCAATGGGAAAGGGCAGAAACTGGAGTAAGAGCTCTTGCGTTTTGTACAGAGGCACGCACCTCTTGGAACACATTCCTGATTCATTTATATGCATCAGAAAATGGTGAGAAAATCACCAGTCTTGAAAAATCATGGCAACAGAGCTTTTCACAGCCTTTTGAAGTGGAATCTAAGCATAATCTGCTTCAAAGAATTACCGTCATTTCTTTTTTTCCATGCACATAATTTTTCAACACCTCGTCGGGAAAAAAGATTCTCCAAAACCCATATGAAAAATAAAGTGAATTTTACACTGAAATGAATAGGAAGAGTAAAAAACTAGACTTAATTTTTCACTCTGAATTTCTGTTTTAGGGGGAGCCATGTACCTCTTGCGAAGATGTTTTAACACCACATGGTTTGCAGGCTCGTGTAAAAGGCCAAATGGTTAGTAACTTTTTACTTTTAATATGTAATATTAATATTATACTAAATACTTAAGGGGTTGTTTCATCATCTAAATTCGGTACAATTACGAAGTGCTTTTAAAAACAATCAATTTTCCAAAGTATTTATTAAAAATCTCTGTTCTCAAATACAGACAGATTTTTAATTTTATTGTTTACCACTCTAGTGAAGCTTGTAATCAATGTTTTGAAGAACAATAGATAAAGCCAGGTCCAGTGCCACTGTGCTCCTACAGCAGGTGCAGCTGCCTCTGCTTGAGACAGTTTAGGACAATAGTGTGACTATTCTGCTGGTCCTGTCAATCAAGCAGGAGTGCTCTAGAAGTCATTATGAGAACAATCCTGTAATATGCAGTTCTTATGTTGTGAATTAGAACTATGAGAAATGCAATATTCCTGACCTAGCTATTATTACCATCAACCAGTACGTTAAGTAAATAACGCTGAATATCTTGTGACAATGACACCTGTCAGGGGTAGGATATATTAAGCAGCAAGTGAACAATCAGTTGTTGAAGTTGATGTGCAAGAAGCAGAAGAAAATAAGGCAGGCATAAGGGTTCTGCATTTTTAACAAAGACAAAATTGTGATGCCTACACAACTAAGTCTGAGCATCTGCACAACACCTTGTATTTTGGGGTGTTCCCAGCATGCAAGTAATCCAAGGATGGTCAATTAGTGAACCAACAAGTCATGGGTGCCATAGCTCATACTGTAGAAGCCTCAGGATTATCAAAATGTAAGGATAACTTGCCAGCAGGATTTTGTATCCCAAATCTATATAATCTAGTTTACATTGCTGTCATATTGAATACATTCTTCTATTGGTTTTAGCAATTTGTTTTTCCATTTAAGATAAATTCCTGACTCTAATTTTAAGGTTAATGAGCAATAAGTGCAGGGGGCTTGGCCTTGCACTTGCAGCTGTCACGCCTCTCTACATCTTTCCTCTCCCGCCAGTGGCCTCTTCTCTTTCCATTGGTGGTGCATCCCTTCATGATTGATCTGTATACGTGCCTCCTCTAGGAATTTAGCTGCTTGCATAAAAGTTTGGGCAGGATAGCAGGTGGCTGAGAGAAGAGTAACCTGTCAGTCAATAATGGGAGGCTGGCAATGGTGAGAAAAGATGGAGACAGGCCAAAGAGCTGTGCGTGCAGGGCCATCACTTGTGGCTCATTAGCGTAATATTTGGGCAAGGGATTTCTCGGAAATTGAAACATGGATTGCTAAAATAAAGGTATTGATTTAATCAGCATTTCAGCAACTTAATAAAGCGAACCTGCTGACAGGTTTCATTTAAAGTCACTGCTGCAGATGATTGACAGGTCTCTACCATAGCAGGAGACCTGCCAATCACCTGGAGTATTGGTGGGAGAAGCTAGCAAGAAGTGGTGCCAGACCAGACTTTTCTCTTGCTATGGTCCCCAACTTGATCTTCTAACTGCATTTGCCTGAATGGCAAAGCGTTTAACCCCGCATTTTAACAGCGGCAGTTAGGGGGCCTTATTCCTCAGCGTGGCTTTTTAACATCACTGAGAAATAAGTGCACAGCTCCCCTCAGTGGTAGTAAAATCTTCGGGTTCTCGGCTACCGTGGGTCGTTTTTTACCATCCTCTGTCACATGATCACCGTTATTCACTGAATAACGGCGATCACAAAAAAATTCCAGTTTTCCATTCAATTCTCTCTCCTCTGATATGATCTAGCTTACCAGAGGAGAGAGAAATGGGGTTGCCTGAGCTCCCAGGTACCTCCGCCACCCCTGGATCCTCCTGGAACCCCTGCCCTGCGTGTCATCTTCTTGGAAGAAAATAGTGGGCGCATGCGCATTGGCCCTGCCAAGATCTGCCAGCCAGTACACGGTAACAATAGGAAATTTTTCCTATTGGTTCATTTTGATCACTGTGATAGACCCAATCACAGTGATCAAAATAAAAAAAGATAGTAAATCAACCCACCCCTTTGTCACACTCTTAGTTGCACAAAAATAATAAAACTTTTTTTTTAATGTTTTCCAGTCTTTGCAATTAGGGTTAGAGTTAACGTTGGGATTAGGGTTGTGTTAGGGTTAGGGTTGTGTTGCGGGGTTAAGGTCGGGTTTGGGTTAGGGTTGTGGTTAGGGTTGGGATTGGGGTTAGGGGTTAAAGTTGGGTTTAGAGCTGGGGTTAAGGATAGGGTTGGGGCTAGGGTTGTGTTGGGGTTAGGGTTGTGTTGGAGTTGTGGTTAGGGTTAGTGTTGTGGCTAGTGTTAGGGTTGGGTTTAGGGCTGTTAGGGTTGTAGTTAGAATTGGAGGATTCCCATTGTTTAGGCACAACAGGGGGTCTCCAAACATGACAGGATGCCCACCATCGATTCCAGCCAATTTTGCACTCAAAAAGTCAAATGGTGCTCACTCCCTTCTGAGCCCTGCCATGCGCCCAAACAGTGGATTTCCCCCATTGGTGTACTCAGGAGAAATTGTACAACAAATGTTATCCATGTTGTCCATTTTCTGCTGATATCCTTGTGAAAATAAAAAGGTTTGGGTCTAAAGTAAATTTTTGGGGAAAAAAAATTACATGTTAATTTTTTCCTTCCACATTGTTTTAATTTTTGTGAAGCACTTGAAGGATAAATAAAGTTCTTGAATGTGGTTTGGAGTATCCTGAGGGGTGAAGATTTTTGGAATGGTGTCACTTTTGGGTATTTTCTGTCCTATTGACTCCTCAAAATCACTTCAAATGTGATGTAGTCCGTAAAAAAAAATGGTTTTGTAAATTTTTGGGAAAAATGAGAAATCGCTGGTCAACTTTTAACCCTTATAAGTTCATAACAAAGAAAAATTTCCAAAATTGTGCTGATGTAAAGTAGACATATGGGAAATGTTATTTATTAACTATTTTGTGTCACATGACTCTCTGATTTAAGGGCACAAAACCTAAAAGTTTGAAATTGCTAAATTTTCATAATTTTTACCAAATTTCTGTTTTTTTCATAATTAAAAGCAAATCTTATCAAAGAAATTTTACCATTACGATGAAGAACAATATGTCACAAAAATCAGTCTCAGAATCAGTGGGATCCGTTGAAGTGTTCCAGAGTTATAACCACATAAAATGACAGTGGTCAGAATTGTAAAAATTGGCTTGGTCACTAAGGGGTTAAAAGAGTAATATACCTGACTGCAATCATGCATCCAGGCTCTAATTCATGCTACCCATGGTTTGAGCAGCATGAATCTCTTAAATGGATACCTTTAAGACATTTCTGTTCCTTACACAGTATTATAGTAACTTAAATGCTAGAATAATTTAGTCTCATGGTGTTAGAGCTCAGATCACTTACTTGTGCAAAGGTCTAACAGAAATAAAATAATATGTTTCAATAACACATTTATAACAATACTGTAAATGAATTAAAGTTTTTAATTGGACAATTAATTTTTCTTCTTTGCCCGATAAGTTACATGACCAAGTCAGGCCTACCACATATATTTCTGCATGATTTTTTATTTATCTTACTCAATTATAGCACCATTCATTTCACAGTGCTTCACATACATTGTCATCACTATCCCCATTGGGGCTCACAATCTAAATTGGTAGTGTAGACTCCAAGCTGTCAAAGAAAAACATGGTTCTTTTCAGTAGGAGTTTAGCCATGAACGTAACTAACTCAAGAATTTTTTGAAACAGGGATTACCTGGTGCAACTGGATCCAAAGGAGAAAAGGTACTGCAAATGTAAAAAGTAATTATTAGACATAGTATTATAAAGTTTAGTATTACTCAAGGCAAGGTAGAAAAATCCAAAACAGAGCTCCTGTGCCAGACCTACGTAAGATTATTATCATAGAACATCTGCTCTCTGTGTGGCCAACCAGAAACCCATGCACAACTATGAGCTATGTAAGTCATTTGCTCAGGCCCCATGCTTTGGCAGAGGTCACACATATAGTGTTTCCTACCATTACTAGTCTAGGTAATCATTCATGCTACAGATATCTCTTGTATAACAATGACAATATGTAGGGATAATTTATCTAGCAATAATGTATACGTAATGTGTGATGTTTTCATATGCTCTAAATAGGGAGATCGTGGTGAAGAAGGGCCAGCAGGAATACCAGTGAGTACTATCTTGCAACCCTTGAATGTTGATTACCATGCGTGAAATGGTCACTGCACTTCCATACATTTAGTTTTCCTTTGGTAGACTATGTGCTAAATAACCAATCTGCAATACACTATTTTTTAAAACTATGTTGTCTTAGGCTGTGTTCACATGTCGAGTAGTTATTTATATTTTGGATCCATTATGGGATGTACAAAAAGAGATAAAATGATCCAGTAAAGGATCCCTTCATTTGAATAGGTAGAGAAATGTCCTAAAATACATTTGTTTTGTTAACTTCACATCCAAATGGATACTTTTTTTAGCACTGAAGTCTAACAGAAACGGATCATGGGAGATGGTCTTCAATTATTTAGTCCATTAATATAGGGATGGGCAATTAATTTTCTTAAGGGACCGCATGAGAAATTGTGAATTTAATTCTGCTTAATATTATTATTATTAATATTATTATTATTGTATATAATTTTTTATCACTAATATATGAAAGTCCAAAGCTTTCACAGACCATCAAGCATTGGGGATGAAAACTTTTGTGCTTTATAACAATTTATGGCACAAATCCAACATAATGCACACATTAAAACAATGATCATGACTTAGCTCATCATTGCTTTAATGTGTGCAGCAAATTAGATTTTATGTCATAAATTGAAATAAAGCAAGAAAGTTTTTCCCCAAACGTTGAACTTTCATTGTACTTACCCAAGCCAGCAATGAAATCTATGCAGAGGATCCCAAGATTGAGTGAGTCACATTTACACTTTCCACTTTACCCCTTTAAATTTTTCACTCTTTGTTTCATTGCAGCCATTTGGTAAATTCAAAAAAGAATTATCACCAAAAAGGCCTATCTTTATCTCAGCAGACCAAAGAATCTTTTTTTCTCATAGTCTGGGAGTCCTTCATGTGTTTTTTAGTAAACTCTATGCAGGATTTCATATGTCTTGCACATAGGAGAGGCTTCCGTCAGGCCACTCCGCCATAATGGCCTGACTGGTGGAGGGCTGCAGTGATAGTTGACTTTGTGGAACTTTCTCCCATCTCCCTACTGCATCTCTGGAGCTCAGCCACAGTGATCTTGGGGTTCTTCTTTACCTCTCTCACCAAGGCTCTTCTCCCACGATTGCTCAGTTTAGCTGGACTGCCAGGTCTAGGAAGACTTCTGGTGGTCCCAAACTTCTTCCATTTAAGGAATATGGAAGCCTCTGTACTCTTAGGAACCATGAGTACTGCAGAAATTCTTTTGTAACCGTGGCCAGATCTGTGCTTTGCCACAATTCTGTCTCTGAGCGCACCGAATATATTTATTAAGTAGGACTGGTGCGGTCGCCACCCGGGATCCACCGTGCAGGAAAGAGCCTGCTGCTAAGTAAATGGCGGCACTATATGGTGGTACAATGTGATTACACACACGGGTTAACTACACCCTGTGTGAAGGAAGTGATCCCTGTTAAGTCACAGGGTCGCGGTACTGCACAGAGAGCGCAAGCAAGGAACCACAGAACTCTATCCCAGGACACAGGATTGGAGTTAGTGTAGACCTCTTGCGATCGACACCACAATTGGGGTATCAGAGGAAACTATTATGCACAGAAGTGCATGCTGTGCCACACTAGCGGATGCCACTAACCACCCAGACGTGGGTAAGGTAAGCGCACTAATAGCGCACGGCGCTGCACTGGCGGTCACAGCAGTTAGACGCTGCTTCGTGTGTTAAGGCTGTGAGTTCAGCCGGGTGCTAGATTGTAAACATACACCTTACGCGAACAGTCATACACAAGGGATGTTTTTTTAAGGAACAACTTGCACTCATCAACACACACACAATAACAATAGTATACTAGCGCATGGCCGTGCGGTCATGCGAAGCCTATATAGCTGCAGCACGTTCAGGACCCTTCAAAGAAGAACCAATGGATTTGCAGCAGTACCTGAGCATGTGACCCTAGATCTCCATTGAGAGATCTTGCCCTGGGCATGCTCAGTGTGTGCAAAGCAGGATTTAGTTCTAGCACCTGCAGGACATTCCTGAGCATGTGACCCTAGATCTCCACTGAGAGATCTTGCCCTGGGCATGCTCAGTGTGTGCAAAGCAGGACTTAGACCCAGAAAAGCCTGCTCGCTGCAGATCAGTGCAGGGTACAATAGCTGAGCCTGGAGAGGCAGTAGTAACCGTTTGCACCGTACCAGTCTCAGCGAGACGCTGGGAGCGATGTCTTTGCTGAGCAGGCTCCACTGCGGCCGATGCAGAATGGGAGACCGCAGCAGACACGGATCGAGATTCCCCCTGTGCAGCAGAGGAAACTCGACTCCTAACATTACCCCCCTCCTAGGGCCCCCCTCATTGAGCCTCGCTACGCTCAAAAGCTGCAATGAGCAGCGGAGCCCGAATGTGCTCCACAGGCTCCCAGGTTCTATCCTCTGGGCCGTGACCCTTCCAGTCCACCAGATAAAATTTCTTGCCACGTACCACCTTGCACCCCACGATAGCATTCACCTCAAACTCATCAGTGGATGAACCCGATGTCCCGGCAGATGACTCAGAGAACCGGAACAAATGAACGGGCTTTAAGAGGGAAACGTGAAAAAGCATCGGTGATACCAAGGCATGGAGGAATAGCCAAACGGTAGACCACAGGGTTGACCTGTTCCAGAACCTTGAACGGGCCAATGTAGCGAGGCGCAAACTTAGTGGACTCAACTCGCAGCCTGATGTTACGGGCGGAGAGCCACACTAAGTTGCCAGGAGCAAAGGTCGGAGCGGGGCGCCGGTGTGTATCAGCCAAAACCCTCATTCTCTCCTTGGAGGCCCGGATGGCATCCTGAGTGCGGTCCCAGATGTCACGTGCCTCCAAGATAAATGGTTTATCTACATCGGGGCGATGTAGGATGGGAGCGCTAGCGAAGTGTGACTTAATCGAGAGAAAGGCTTTGGAGACCTCCTCTGACCACAACTTGGGATTTGCTCCCTTCTTGGTGAGGGCAACCAAAGGAGCCACCAAAGTTGAGAAGTGTTGAATGAACTGGCGATAGTAATTAATAAACCCCATAAAGCGCTGCACTGCTTTAAGAGAATGGGGTTCCTGCCAGTCCATCACAGCCTGTAGCTTGACATTATCCATAGCTAAACCCTGGGCAGAGATGATATAACCAAAGAAAGGCAAGGACTCCTGCTCAAACACACACTTCTCCAACTTGGCGAAGAGGGAGTTTGCCCGTAAGAGGTCGAAGACTTTGCGAACATCTCTCCGATGGGAGTCAATATCTGGAGAGTAGATGAGAATATCATCCAGATAGACTATGACCGAGGTGGTGAGCATATCCCAGAAGATGTCGTTCACAAAGTCTTGGAAAATGGCTGGGGCATTACAGAGCCCGAAGGGCATCACCAGATATTCATAGTGCCCATCCCTGGTGTTAAAAGCCGTCTTCCATTCATCCCCCTCACGGATGCGAATCAGGTTGTAGGCACCCCGCAGATCTAATATTGTAAATACCCTTGCTCCCCGTAGCCTATCAAAAAGCTCAGATATCAGGGGTAATGGGTACTTGTTCTTAACGGTGACGGCATTAAGACCCCTGTAGTCTATGCATGGACGTAAGTCTCCAGTCTTCTTCTGTACGAAGAAGAACCCAGCCCCTGCAGGTGACACTGACTTCCTAATGAATCCTCTAGCCAGATTCTCTTGAATGTACTGAGACATTGCCTCCGTCTCCGGGAGAGATAACGGATAGACTCAGCACCGGGGAGGTTCAGCACCAGGCAAGAGGTCAATAGGACAGTCATAGGGGCGGTGAGGTGGAAGAGTCTCCGCAACCCTTTGGAGAACACATCTGCATAAGGCCAATAGAGCTTGGGGAGAGAGGAAAGATCTGCGGGTACCTGTGTTGTAGCAACCTGAACGCACTCCCTCTGACATCTACCCTCGCAGGATTTACTACATCCCAAAATTCTCCCTGAGGACCACTCTATATGAGGAGAATGAAAACATAGCTATGGTATCCCCAACAGGACCTCATCAATTCCCTCAGGAATGACTAATAGGGAGATAATCTCCTGATGTGATGGAGACACAGAAAGCGTGATAGGAATGGTTTGGTGGGTAATCTGTGAGGGTAGTGTTGACTCATTTACCACTTGAACAGTTACTGGCTTGGTGAGCATCACCAGGGGTATTGCGTGACGCTGGGCGAAAGCGGATGACATAAAATTACCCTCCGCCCCAGAATCCACGCATAGCTCTACCATAAGAGTGGATGGGCCTATGGTAATTGTCCCCTTGAAGGACAACTTTGAGGCAAACGTGTCCAGTGTACCTCCTCCTACTGCCACTAGACGCTGATGTCTCCCTGACCGCTGAGGACATTTGGAGGCAAGATGTCCTGACTGCCGGCAAGCATGACAAACCATATGTGACTCGGACGTCTGGACTGGAGATTCCAAAGGTTTGGCGAAGGTGGGAGCCAGCCGAAACCTCTGCCTACACTGGGCTCGCTCCAACCTTCGCTCGTGAAAATGAAGGTCTATGCGAGTTGATACAGCTATGAGCTCCTCCAGTGTGGCGGGAATCTCCCTAGTGGCCAAAGCGTCCTTCACATGGTCAGCCAGCCCCCTCCAAAATACGGGAATGAGGGTTTTGTCTGGCCATTCCAACTCAGACGCTAATGTCCGGAAGTGAACAGCAAAATGGCTGACCATGGTTGAACCCTGAGTCAAAGCCAGCAGTTGGAGCGCTGTATCATGGGTGACTTGAGGTCCTACAAAGACCTGTTTCAGAGTGTCCAGAAACCGAGGAACACTCCGCACCACATGATCGTTGCGCTCCCACAGTGGCGTAGCCCACTCCAACGCCCTGTCCGACAAGAGAGATATTATGAATCCCACCTTTGCCCACTCTGTGGGAAAACGTGCAGCCATGAGCTCGAGGTGTATACCACACTGGCTCACGAAACCCCTACAGGACTTACTGTCCCCAGAGTATTTCTCAGGCAAAGGGAGGTGAGAGAGGTCGGAACAGGGGTGGCAGTGTTTAAAGCTGCTGCAGCCACGCTAGCAGCCTGAACAGCAATTGCGGTAACATCCACCGCCGAGGTTGCACGCTCAAGAGATGCCAACCGGCCCTCCAGCAGCTGGATGTACCCCTACAATCGTTGTTCATCTGCCATTACTTAGCCAGATCCTGGCGCTAGTATAATGTTAGGGTTGGCGGAACGCACCGAATATATTTATTAAGTAGGATTGGTGCGTTCGCCACCCGGGATCCACCGTGCAGGAAAGAGCCTGCTGCTAAGTGAATGGCGGCACTATATGGCAGTACAATGTGATTACACACACGGGTTAACTTCACCCTGTGTGAAAGAAGTGATCCCTGTTAAGTCACAGGGTCGCGGTACCGCACAGAGAGCGCAAGCAAGGAACCACAGAACTCTATCCAAGGACACAGGATTGGACTTAGTGTAGACCTCTTGCGATCGACACCACATTTGGGGTATCAGAGGAAACTATTATGCACAGAAGTGCATGCTGTGCCACACTAGCGGACGCCACTAACCACCCAGACTTGGGTAAGGTAAGCGCACTAATAGCGCACGGTGCTGCACTGGCGGTCACAGCAGTTAGACGCTGCTTCATGTGTTAAGGCTGTGAGTTCAGCCGGGCGCTAGATTGCAACCATACACCTTACGTGAACAGTCATACACAAGGGATGGATTTTTTAAGGAACGACTTGCACTCATCAACACACACACGATAACAATAGTATACTAGCGCATGGCCGTGCGGTCATGCGAAGCTTATATAGCTGCAGTACGTTCAGGACCCTTCAAAGAAGGACCAATGGATTTGCAGCAGTACCTGAGCATGTGAGCCTAGATCTCCATTGAGAGATCTTGTCCTGGGCATGCTCAGTGTGTGCAAAGCAGGACTTAGACCCAGAAAAGCCTGCTCGCTGCAGATCAGTGCAGGGTACAATAGCTGAGCCTGGAGAGGCAATAGTAACACTTTGCACCGTACCAGTCTCAGCGAGACGCTGGGAGCGACGTCTTTGCTGAGCAGGCTCCACTGCGGCTGATGCAGAATGGGAGACTGCAGCAGACACGGATCGAGATTCCCCCTGTGCAGCAGAGGAAACTCGACTCCTAACACATGGCTAATTGAATTTAGCCTCTTGCAGCGCTACTGCATTTTAATGTGGTTTCCATTTTGTCTTATGGGGTCGTGGTCAGTCTCTGCAGGAATTTAACCCTGCTGTGTCCTACGGAGATCAGGTTCCCTGGCCTATGCCGTGCAAACAGGCTCTATATCAGGTAGCACCACCCACCACTCTTAGCCTGAACGTTGGTTCCTAGCCTGTTTGTTCAGCTTCTGTCCAGTTGGTGCTTCATGTGTTTTGTTTCTCCTGTTTCACCCAGTTTGCATACCCATACTGTTTGACCTCTCAGCTAATGACATCTGCTACATATGATGATCCTTTGCTGCCTACCCCGACCTCGGACCGTCTGACCTTGTTTCTGTCTTTGTTCTCCTGTACTGCTTATCTGTGCCTCTGACCCTCCAGTCAGAGTCTACTGGCAGCCCAGCCTATTCTCACCACCAGAGGCTCTAGTGAAGACCCAGCATTCACCTAGTCACGCCCCTCCAGGATAAGCCCCGGCCTATGACGCAGTAGGTCCATATCAACCAGCGTTACATTCACCCTTCAGAAAAACAATAGTATTATGCACAGATACCTCCATACACAGTATGATATCCCTACAACCTCCACTACATAGTGTTATGCCCTTCATTCCCTCTCACACTTAGTGTGATGTCCCCCACAGCATCTGCACACACAGTACAATGTCATTACAGCCCCCCACACTGTTTGATATCCTCACAGTACCACACATTCAGTATTATGCCCCTACTGTCTAACCTCACACACAGTATTATGGCCTCCACAGCTTCACACACACAGTATGATGCCCTCCATCTACCCATACACTATATGATACCCCTACAGCTCCTACACAATACTATTCCCTCAGAGCATCTTCCACGGCATGATGCCCCTACAGCTCCCAATATAGTATGATGGTCACCACAGCCCCAACTCAATATGATGGCCCACCCAGTTCCTAACACAGTATGATGGCTCCCATAACCCCCTGACACACAGCATTATGACCCCGGGTCATCCCCCCACATATGCTGATGGACAGTATGATGGCCACCACACAGCACGATGCCCCCGCAGTTCACAAGAACTGCCCCTACACAAAGTATGATTATGACGACCCTCACAGCTAAGTACTGTCTGACAATAAAAAAAATAAAACTACTCATGTAACCTTGTCCTTCTCTGTGTGTGCAGGTGCAATGTAATGGCATTATCAATCCTCCTACATTGAGACTCAGATAGGCTACGTTCACATTAGCGTCGCGTCGCTGTTGCGTCGGCGACGCAGCGGCGACGCAGCGGCGACGCGCCCCTATGTTTAACATAGGGGACGCGTGCGTCTTTTTGCACGCGTTTTCCGACACGTGCGTCGTTTTAGACGCTAGCGTCAGACGCAAGAAAACGCTACAAGTTGCATTTTTCTTGCGTCCGATTTCGTCAAAAAACGACGCACGCGTCGCAAAACGCGCGCGTTTTTGCGCGCGTTTGCGTGCGTTTTTCCGTGCGTCGCGCGTTGTGTCGCCGACGCAGGGCGGCGCAACGCTAGTGTGAATGTAGCCATACACATGCTGAATGATGGTAGCAGACAGCTCACTGTTTCACCATTGTAATCAATTGAGCCATTGTACTATGTAAATCGAGACTACAGATGGGGGTAGGGCAGCCACGTGGTGCAGTACCAGTTTATTAGCTGGATGTGGCCTGCGGATCAGAATGTGCCCAGGTTTGCATTGACAATCCACTACTTTTAAAGTAATGCACTTGCCTAGAGACACCTCTAGTTCAAACTGATCCATTATAAACAGAACTAAAATGGATGCAAAATGAAAATGTTTTTGCTCCATTTGCATCCAATACAGTTTTTTTTTAATGCTGTACCCAATAGAACATCTTTCAAAAAAGCCAGCGATAAGGAATTCAACTTCTTTCTAATTTGCTATCCACTGCCCAATGTTAGGGAAATTACAAAGACACGGAGACGGAATTCGGAATGTGAGGGTGGGTCTTCAATAAGCAGCTTTTCTGCATGCACATTCACACCATTATAGGTGAGCTTGAACCAACATAATTGGGTAACATGGAGATGCTTGAATATGGCTTCCAAGTAGTGCTGAAAAGAAGGTTCAAGAAACTTAAAGGGAATCTGTCAGGCCATTTTTGTGTAGTATAGTAATAGTATCCTAAAATATTGGCAGCCCTTTCAGGATATGTAGCTTTTATTTCTGTACGTGACTCCATTGTGTTCCTGAAAGCTCTGAACAAATGTATTGTTTCAAGTTAGGCATATGGGTTGGGCGGGATTATGGATAGGGAAAGAGGTGAATATTAATTTTACATTTATATGTGGGGCGGCAAGTCAAGTTTATGTCAATGCGAAACGAATATTCACCCCTTTCCCCACCCATAATCCCACCCATCCCCCAAAGAGAGTCACTGATTTGATGCAGTCAGATGGTCGGATTACTTACCTGAGGATTGCATCTGCTCTCCTGACATGAGCATGACAGCATCATGCTGAGGTCAGGAGAGCAGACGGTCAGTCCGAGGATTGCGATGCGATTGCAAAGCAATTTACATTTTACTCAAAAATACACCTATAAAGAGAAAAATCAGACAAACTGAAAATTTTGGTAAATCGGCCCACATTAGTTCCATAGTCATAAATTAACTTGTACCCCAAAAATCTTCTAAATATCAATGTGCTAATATGCAGTAAGTACTTTGCGTATTCCACAGGGTTCACCAGGAGAGCTGGGGGGCCCAGGACCTTCTGGAGCAAAAGGAGAAAAGGTTAGGAATCAATTCTATATCTATTATGTTTTAGTTCATTGCTTGGCATGAATCCATTTCAGTCATCAATCTGGTCACCATTGCAGGGAGAATCGTGTTCCTTATGTCCAAGTCTCCCAGCTGAAGTACAACAACATGAGACAGCTGTTGCGATTCCAGGACAGAAAGGCGAACCAGGAGAACCTGCCACTGGAATTCCAGGAAAAAAAGTGAGTTTCATGTACAGAAATGTAATGGTGGAAAAGGTGTGAGCAATCACTGTACAGATAATAATCATGATTGTAAAACTTCTGTGAATATTATTTATTTATAATGTTTTCTGTGCATTCATTTTATTCAGATTTGTACTATGTACCGAATTTGCAACTGCGTTATTTTGACGAGTCGTTTATTTACTTAATTTCTA